>NC_083777.1:9037500-9137500 GCF_963514075.1 Conger conger
TGACGTCAAGAACCGAAACACAGTCGGCCCTTCGGACCAGTCAGGAGCAGGAGGGGCCCTTCGGACAGTCTCTCTTTGAGGTCAGGTCCAGAACAGAGTGCCCTCAGAGTGACATCCGGTACAGAACGTGTGCTTCAACCATGAAGAAATCTTCCCAGCAATGATGGTGTCCTGGACCTTAAGTCTATTCATCTAATTGATAAGCAAGTTTATGAACTAAACTAGCATTCCTAGTCTTCCTCAGTGTCATGGTTGGTTGATCGATTGATGAAATGATTGATTGATTTAATTGTGGTCCTCATTGTATCTGGTTATGGGTATGCACTTTGCACTTTGTTGTACGTCGCTCTGGATAAGAGCGTCTGCCAAATACCATTAATGTGATGTAATGTAATATACTAGGCAAAGGTCAAAGGTTGAGCTTTCTATGGTAGATGTTTTCCCAGTGGGAAACCGACAGAATGTTGGTGAGAGTCCTCTCTGGTGTGAGAGTAAACATTAGAGCTCAATTTCTAGAAGTAACTGGGACATCCAGCCACTCCATCCTTCCTACTGGGCAGAGCCCTGCTTATTTGGTGAAAGAGAGAATTATTTGTGTTTTGCCTTAAATGAGAGGAAATTACAGTGAGGCGAAGCTCCTGGTAAGCAGAAGGGTTTGCTTAACCTGGGACGCACAACATGGCACAGCTTAATTTGCACAAAGCGGGAAAGATCATGGCTGTTGTTGAAAAAAGCTAATAATCACTTTATGCTTCTCCTAATGTAATCTCGTTCTCTTCGGCACGTGAAGTCTCAACGCGTGAGAAGCAAGGGCGTGAGCGTATCGCTAAGCACGGGAGAGCTGGGCTTTCACACCGCAGCAGAGACAGAGACAGAGACAGAGACAGAGACAGAGACAGGTCGGGGTGCGTGGTGAACATCAAGCGCAGGCGGACATGGCGAGGCAACGGCGGGCCCTGTGAAGTCAGGGCTCAGGAGCCCCGGCCTTTCTCTCTCTCCCTCTCTCTCTGTCTCTCTCTCTGTCTCTCTCTCCCTCTCCCTCTCCCTCTCTATCGCCCCGCTGACAGCGCTCCAGGATGAAGGAGAGAAAACAGCCCTTTGAAATCCGGGCTGACAGAGTCGCGGCCCTCTCTCCTCCGCGCTGCACCCGTGACGGACAGGAGGGTCCCCCCCCGCTGTCCGCCATGACGCCCGTCTGTCCTGTCCCTCTGCGGTCTGGAGCCTGAGCCCGACATGCTTCTGATGTATTCACACAGTCAGGCAGGACGGGTCACTGCTCCTCAGAGTCTCTACTGCAGTATTCACACAGTCAGGCAGGACGGGTCACTGCTGCTCATAGAGTCTCTACTGCAGTATTCACACAGTCAGACAGGACGGGTCACTGCTGCCCATAGAGTCTCTACTGCAGTATTCACACAGTCAGGCAGGACGGGTCACTGCTCCTCATAGAGTCTCTACTGCAGTATTCACACAGTCAGGCAGGACGGGTCACTGCTCCTCATAGAGTCTCTACTGCAGTATTCACACAGTCAGGCAGGACGGGTCACTGCTGCCCATAGAGTCTCTACTGCAGTATTCACACAGTCAGGCAGGACGGGTCACTACTGCTCATAGAGTCTCTACTGTAGTATTCACACAGTCAGGCAGGACGGGTCACTACTGCTCATAGAGTCTCTACTGCAGTATTCACACAGTCAGGCAGGACGGGTCACTGCTCCTCATAGAGTCTCTACTGCAGTATTCACACAGACAGGCAGGACGGGTCACTGCTGCCCATAGAGTCTCTACTGCAGTATTCACACAGTCAGGCAGGACGGGTCACTGCTGCCCATAGAGTCTCTACTGTACTATTTATACTTATACAGTATATGATTGGAGACAGCAATGAGACATCCAGTAATGCCACACTATAGTGCACTCCTGGCCCACTACACACAATAATGCAGAATATTTACAGTAGTTGTTCAATATGTAAGACGATTGCCATTGCGCAAATAAAAAAACAAACGCACAAGCACAAACAATCGCGCACATACAAGCACGCGCACACACACCACACACGCACACGCACACGCACACGCACACACACACACACACACACATACAAGCACGCGCACACACACACACACACACACACGCACACGCACACACACACACACACACACACACGCACACACACACACACACACACACACGCACCGCACGCCTCCACACCTCTGACCCGTCAGGACACGGGGAACTCTGAACTACCTCTCTGACAAAAAGGGGAACCGGGGGGTGGCCCCCGCGGCCCAGTCAGCGGCGATTAATGTTATTTAAAAGAAGAATAAGCCAGTGTGACAGTTTAACATTGATTGATTGGGCTGCCAGAGGAGAGGAGATAAACAGGCGGGTGATGGATACGGCGCTCTCCGAGTGAAGACATAACACCGCAGGCACAACCCCGCGCCAGACACCTACGAGCTGTGGGCGGCCGGAGGTTAGCCCATCCGTGCCCACTCAGTAAAGCAGGCTTAATCGCTTCCTATATTTTCTGTTAAAAAGGATGCTTAATGAGCCAGCTTCACAAGCCCAGAGAAACTGATTATTATCTGCGAGTTCCTGCAGAGTTGGTGTTTGTCCAAGTCTCTCCTCCCCGTGCCCAAACCCTCCCCTCCCGCCCGCCGCCCCCACCTCCCGGCGTCTGCTCCCCCGGCCGTCCACTAGATGGCACTGTTCACCTTTTCCTGAAACGCGAGGAGGCGCGCGGTCGTTGGCACCAGCGCGGTCGTGTTTCTCTTCTGGAGCGCACGGCGGTCGGGCGGTCGGGCGGTCGTGTGTGTGTCTGCGGGGCGGACTTACAACCCGCCGATGGCACGCCGCTACCACCGCTAACACCGCTAAACAAACGCGGAGACGCCGCTCAAACACAACCGGAGACGACCGCGTCAGCTAGCGTAGCGCTACACGCGTTCTACAGGGATCAGCCGCTGCTCTCCGTGTTTAACATAATCAGAGCGATACAACCGAACAGGGCTGTTGATACGAGCGTGCCCAGTGGGTAAATGAGAAGTGGGTAATATGTTTTCATGTGTTTCTCTTCAGGCTCAAGCGCTCTGCCTCAAACAGGCTTAACCCAGCTGAAACGGCTTCTCTTTAACACCAATCAGCTGATATCCAAACTGAAAAGCAGTGCTTAGAGGAAGAAGTCAACGTGAGGGCACTGGATGCAGAAATGCATTGTGGGACAGCAACTGTGTAATTTAAGTACGAGAAATGCCCAGTTGCATGCGCAGATTCGTAAACCGTACTTGATTTCAGATCAAAAGACAAATGAGACAAAGCACAGACAATCAGATTGTATTTCATTGTATTTACATGTTGATATATTTCACTATTTGATGATTCAGGCGTTTCGTTTCCTATGGATTGTTCACACAACAGCAGCACGTGTCTAGTTGTTTTTTTTTGCCTCCATCTGCATTTTGAGTCAGAAGATCACACCCTCATTAAGACCAGAGGTATAACTATGGCTGAAATACCACTCGTCTGAAAGATAACAGCACAGAACAGAACAATTATTTAAGAAGGATAGCAGAGAAACTGGAAATTTCAAGTACAGCAGTATGGAAAGAGAAAGCAGTGGAGGAGAAATAAACACCACACAGGTCGGGAAAGGGAGAGAAGATCATGACAGACAAATCCTGAGAGCTGTAGAGAAAAACCCAAGGGCAGGGGTGAACAGATCACAAGCCACCATATGCAGAAGACTTTCAGAGCAGAATTATGGAGGCTACCAAACCTCTCATCGGCAGCCGGAATCAAAAGGTCAGATTAAAATCCACCAAACAGTACAGAGACCAGCCAGAAGTGTTCGGGAACAAAGTTTTACGGAACAATAAAAAAATAAAATAAAAAAGAGGTAGTCCAATGGCTTGGTTAAGGATGGCTGCTTGGTCTTTACTGATCATGTATCCTACGGTCATGATGATGGAAGCAGTTGGATGAAATTGCCAGTGTACAGACAGATTTAGTCTGGCTATCTACAAATAACCCCCCCCCCCCCCCCCCAAGCTCATCCTCCAAACTATCCTACTATCCTGTGTGTGTGTGTGTGTGTGCCTATGTGTAACTCCGAAAATAATCAGTAATCTATGAAAAACGAATGTATATAATTACGTATTATAATAATAATGCTATGAAATAGTCATTAAATCGAAAATACAGTATATTTTTAATGTCTCCGCGCTCTTATTCCAGCGCCTCTGTCTACGGTCAAAATGGCCACCACCCTCCCCTCATCCGCGCGGAGAACAAGAGCCAAGACTGTGAGAGGCAACTTTTTTTAGGAGACATGACAGCAAACTGCGAAGAGTGCAAGTTAATTAAAAAGCGTATGAATATGCATGAGGCACTTGTACGGTTCCTGTAATTACATATTCAGAAAAGGTTCCTGCACTGGCATAAGTATTCTTAAGAGTCGTCTAATTCCAACACGTCTCTCAGCATGGGCGTAAAGACCGGAAAATAACGTTATCTTAATAAAATAAAAAAATGATATGTAAAACTGCATTTGAGGCCGTGAGCTCTGGTGCGAGTTAAAGGAGAGGTGTAATGATTGTGCCTGTCCACACAGTAAAATATTCAGGAGATTTAAAGGGATTCAATACACATTAACCTGCCGGCTGGTTTGTTTAGACGCCGCGTCCGGATGGATGCCAGCAAATCAGGCAAACAAACAAGCGATTTATGGAAGAACCAACAAGAGGAAGTCTATTATGCTGAAACTGAGGTGTGTGTAATGCATCTATTTTAAAAATGGATATGATTAATAATGTTTAGGCGAAAAATATTAATTGCTGACATTTAATATGCTGTACTTTTAAAGGTGTGTGATGCCAGTGTGCGGGAGTGTGTGTGTCTGACGTACAGAGGGCTGATACACGGTCTACATTATCGCACTGAACTGCCAGTGAGCACACAGCCATGTACTACAACCTGCAGCTTGCTGCCTCACACACACACACACACACACACACACACACACACACACACACACACACACACGCACACGCACACGCACACGCACACACACACACGCACACACACGCACTCCATCTCCTTTTCTCCTATACCCATGCGGCATGACTGTATTAGAAGCAAAAACACACACACACACACAAAAGTTTGAACTGAAAGTAACATGACGATTTAACACCAGGCATCCAAATAGAAAACGGTCATGTTCACATCTACAATCCTACATAGCGAACTTAAAAAAAATTCTAAAAAAGCCAGTGCAAAGGCAAATATGATAGGGTGGTTAATCACCACTTTGCCCCGCTAATTTCGAGCCCCTGTGGCAACAGAGCATGTTTAATTCAACACTTTATTAGATCCCCATCTATCCTGGCACTTAGCGCTTTTAGCGCTACCGCGGAGAGCCGCCTTTCCAGAGAAGCACCCTCACCAAGAAACGGGGGGCGCTGCCCCTCCGGAACCTTCCGCCGCGGAGCCGCACCCAGGCAGGGCGACCGCGTTGAGGAGCGGGGGGAAGCACGGGCACCGGGAGACAGCCTTGGCAAGGGTACGAGCTAATGGTCCCCCGCGCTCAGAGCCAAACATTATGCAGGAACATGCTGGCCATATGGAAACGACAAGCAAGTACAGTAATTAAAACAGAACAAAGACAGGACTGCACAGCCATAATTAGAAGACTGATTAATCAGCTGATAATTTTATCTTGATTAATGGCGCTGATTTTCTCTTCTTATTGACCCAGGCGAGTCAGGTTTAGTCCAATTAAATTTAAGTTATGCTGCAGAAATGTCCCTGTCAGACTGTGATGGCCACCCAAGCCTCCCTAATAGTCGGATTGTTCTAGAGAGGGGAAGTCGCTGGGAAGAAGATGGTGTCTCGCTAAACTTTGGGGAAAATACTAGAATTTATTTATTTTATACCACACGCGTGTGCACATACAATCACACAAACATGTTACGCGCACACCCGTGTGAATGTATGCCTACGTTTCCATAGGAATGGGAGAGAAAATTATAAATTAAAACGATTTAAAGAGCGGTATCTCGCCTAGACCTTTCGATATCAGCATTGTCAGTTCCGCCATATGTCCTCAGCAGGGTTACTGTCTCCCTGCGTTATATTCCATTACGTCTCAGCATTTTACACACACTCTTATTCGGACGGACTCGGAACATATTCAGAACATATACACTCGACGCGATTCGGCCGTCAGCCGAACGCATTTCCCATTCCGACGCGGTCGTAAGCGCGCTGCACGTTATTAAACCGTGACGGTGACCCCATCGCAGAGCACACACCGCGGCTACAGGCCGAACGGGGAATAAAAGCGGATAAAAGCGCTCGAAATCCAAACTCGATACAGTTCCGCATCCAAGGCTTGCCCACTCACTCTCCCCGTTCTGGATTTAATTTGGAAATAATTTGGTAAAAGTGTCAGGAAGAGCCCATATGTCATTCAAATTGGACGGCGGAACAGCTCATTGTTCCCCTCGCCGTCCCCTTAGTGTCCCTGCCTTTGACATCGCCTCCTCCATCAAAGCCACGGCTAATCTCAGCAGCCTCGCGCCGCGACAGGTGCATTTATTCTGTCAATTAAACGGAGGGGGGAGAAAAGGGAGGGAAACAGTTGGACGGGTAAATGAAGAGCTGGCTCCCCTTCCCCCGCCGATGCGCTCCGACCCGCCTCCGCCCGCTCGCCCGTCTCTTGGCCGGGCTTCAGCTGACTGGCCCCGCTCCAGCTCCCGCGGAGTCAATTTCGGCGGGGGCCTCTGCCAGCCCGTTTCCGCCAGCTCTTAGCGGAGGGCACCGCTGCTGTCTCCGCCCGGGTGACGCCAGAGACCCGCCGCCGAGCGTTAATTCCTTCGGATCTGTTCAGAAGCGGGGTGACAGCTCTGTCGCGAACGGGGAGGCGCAAGGGCACCCTGCCCCCCCCCCCTCTACGGCGTGCGGGGGCGAGGGAGGCGAACGCGGTCGGGGAACGTGACCGTGACCGTGAATGAAGGCGGTTTTAAGCGGAGCGGTGCGCGTCGCCCGCCCGCTGTCCGTTGGCGTTTGACTGACAGGTGTCAGGAGGTTGGATGTACGAGGCGGTGTCTTCATCGCGGGAAAGCGGAGGCCGGGCCGCTCGTTACCGTAGCGATGACTACCGCAGAACTTCACCGCTGTTGTCGTGTCGCGGCCCTTCGGTTAAACCCGTACGCATTCCGCTGTCAGGGGTCAAAACGACCTGCTCCAGCCACTGCCACGAAATTTCAATAACAACTCATTTAAATAGCACAGCGTAGGCCACGGGGTCTCATTTCGGAGAAGGCAGCAGGATGATATTCCCAGAGAAAGCAGGAAAGGAGGTTAGAAGATGTTTCGGGGTTTTGTCCACGTAGAGGAGGGATCATTTTTCTCAGAAAGTCGAGGTTGGAGAAGTAACCGTGGCAGCTGCGGAAGGAAAGCTGGGAAGCGGTCCAGACCGACGCTCGTAGGCTTATTGTAAATAACCTGGAGGTGACGGGGGATTTTCTGCTCATCTGACACTCTCTCCTTCTTGTCTGCAGGGACCCATGGACATCAGCTTTACATTTAGCTGGTAATTGACCCTTAACTCGCACTCTGGTAGAGAGATTTCCTTTCCCCAGCACAAAGACAATGAACAGGAACGTGATTTAATGTGATACAAACATACGCAAACCGCACATTGGCGGTTACGTTTGGTTGTTACCAACAAGTCATAGTGACCTTATAATGAAAAGACACAGGAGGGAACGTCAAGTATGGAGAGCACTTTCGACACGTAATAAGCACATATAACATGTATGTGAAAGCATCCCCTTTACCCATAATGAGGCAGACTGTAGTGGTGGAAGCCCATTTCTCAGATACCTTCTTTAACATTGAAATGACCAGTAAACCCTCCCTGCCAGTCTGTGTCCAGTTGATGGAAAGCCTGGTGTTTACGGAGCTGTGAATGCCGTGTTTGGAAAGGAAAACCAGCCTGATCGGCAGCCATGTCCCAGAACGTTCCTCACTGGGCGATGAAGCGGTTCGTCAATTAAAATGCAAAGCATATCTGGCAGCGACCAATGAACAATAACAAAAAAGAAATAGATACAAATAAATTCAAATTAAAATATAGACACACATATTGTAATAATTCAATACTGCCTAACAATTCAATGATTTTGGCGAAAGCAAGTTTGAATGATTTCTGCTGTGTTGTATTCTCTCGCTCAGGCACTGGTGTTATGCGACTAGTTATGGGAGAGACAAATTAAGAAATGAGTAACTCCATGAATGACTTGCGGAATGGCATAAGGCGACAGCGATGAAATCTGAATTAGCCGCATAGCCGGGATAAAAATGAGTTATTAGAGTGAATACACACAAACAGGCCATATGATTCGATCTGACACGTCTACGAACAGGTGTGCTTTTTATTCCAAACAAAACAGCCAAGCCATTTTCTACTCCTGTAAAAAAAAATATAAAAAAAATAAATCCAAGCGGATTTTTGTTCTGGTCCTCGTGCCGATGGCAGCTAGCGGCAGAAATCGGGGGATAATCTCTCCTGCGGTGGAGCGGGTGCCTCCGTCGGCTCGGAGAGTGTGTTATTTTACGCCCTTTTGATATTCTAATAAACGACGGCGGTCTGGGCGCAGGTGTGGCGTTCTGGGCAATAACAAGGACTGACTAATTACAGAGGCAGTAGCTGCAGCGGCCCCCAAACCCCAAAAGTGTGTTCTATATGTGGAGGCCTCTCCAGCTCCAGCCTCCGGAGCTCCTGAAAGCGTAAACTGCAGAACTGGGATGCCTTCCAGGTTTACTGCTGCCCAGTTAGAGAGAAATAAAGCCGGCAGCCCTCGGGAGGACACTCTAATGTCTTTGTTAATTGTGAGTTATGGGTAAACACTGAAGGCTTGCGGAGGTCAGGACTGTCAGCTGTAATACTTTTCAGGAGGAATTTATGAGCTGGCCCTGTTTATTCAGCTATAAAGGGAAGTAACAGCCAGAATTAGTAATGGTCTGTTGTCGTCGACGTTCGCCGCTGTTAGCCCGTGTCACTCTTGGCTGGCGTGTCATCTCTGGGGTTGCCATTAGACAGGAAATCCCCCCCTATCCTGCATATGTCCGCTGCACAGTTCGTTAGGCCTGGATGAAGGCGCCCTTTAGACACAAAATGGAGGGTGCGCGGAGCACAAAGGACTGAATCCAAACCAAGCGCAATTGTGTTTGTGTGTTTGCATGTAGTATATTATTATTATTTCCAAACAAGTATATGTTTATATGTCTGTGTTTGCATTCGCATAGGTGTACTTCAGGTGCATGTGTGTGTTTATATGTATTTGTATGCATGTGCTTTCACGATTGTGTGTGTTTCTGTTTCTGAATAGATTCATATGTGTGAGTTTGTATGCATGTGCTTTTGTGTGTGTGTGTGTGTGTGTGTTTGTGTGTGCGTGGATGTAGATGTAACATTACGCAATCTCTCGTTCTCTAATCTGACAGTTATAGACCACAGCTCCCAGACCCATGGACATAGAGGGGATGGATCCCCGGATGATCAGGACCGTGTCACAGGACGTACGTGTCGCTGCGTGTGAAAGGGGGTCATCGCACAGTTCTCAGTCTTACACAAACGGGCTGGCAGAGACTGCAGGTCGGACCTGTAGCAGGGGAGCGAGCAGGCTGAATCGATCCGTCTGGATCACACCACGACCCGGGTCGCAAAGCTCTCCCCCCTCTGCAGTTCCTGCCGGCCCTGTGGGACCCGGCGTTGAGGTTTGGTGAAGAGCTGGAGCGCGGGGAGCGAATAGTCAAGAGTTAAAGGGGCCCGGGGCCGAGGCAGGGAATTTTGGGATGAGTGTGCATGACTTTAGCAGCTGTGGAAATATCTTCAATTCCTGGGCTGGCTGTGCTTGGGAGCAGTGGCTAAAAGAGGCAATACCAGCCTAATGAGACGGATCCTTTATGCACTTCGGAAAACTCTCGGACCGGGCATAGAATTCCAAAAATAACAGCCTCTACCATTCCTACTGAACAACACAGGGCCTGGACCACAGTAAGGGCACACAGAGGGAAACTGTTACTAATGCCAACACCCCCAAAGGCAAAATCTTTTATAAAAAGTGTTATAATACTAGAATGATAACAAAAACAAACAAAAAAAAGTATTGCTAATTCATACGACAGATCTCGCTTCATTGCCGTTGTCGGCAGACATAAAAAGAAACGATTACGCTCGCAGGTCACGTCACAACACGCTGGCCCCGCCGACAACACGCGTAACGCATAACAGGCATAAAACATACAGGGGCCTCGACAAACGCCGGCGCTACACGATGCAAAGCGTTTAGGCCATTACACAATAATGATTAATCATAATGAAAACTAATAACAGACAAGAGGGCTCTGCGTCTTCCCGTGCGTGACACGAGCAAAGTTCATTAGAAACGGCTAATAAGCCGTCGGCGGCTCAAGTGCCCATTCAGAATGGCAATAAGCGGGCCATTGAACAACACAAACCGAGGAGGTGCGGACTCCGAGGCGCCAACACCGCCCTGAAGGACTATCTCCGCAGCGAGGCGCTCCTGGTTCCCTTCTTACGTCCCCCCCCCCCAATGTAGGAACGCCACATAGCCCCCGCAGAGCCCTAGATTCCTGTCTAAAGTTCCCATCATGCACTTTGATACGCTGGCCTGCCAACCTTTCCACCTGCCAGCCGGCATGAAAGAGCGTCTGGTTCCTCTAAGCATATAGAATATGTAAAGTCAGCTTGTGAGTGACACAGAATAAATAAAACACAAAGCGTATTGGAATAGATGTGGGGGAAATGCATTCGCCATGAGGATAAATAATGTATCACACCCAAGTAAACCTTGTTTATTTGTGACTTGCGTGCATCTTCTCCCACAAATTATCTCGCAGAATAGACTGATGGACCAACACCGTAGAATACAGAAAACAGAACTTCAACCTTTTTATTTTTTTTTGTCTGCTTTGTCTACAGTTGTTGTCCTACCTGGTAAATGTCTGCTGCTATTGTATCCTAGAATGCTGTTATTGGCTGCACGTATGAACAAGAGATCATTTTTGTCATGTAAATGTCTTTGACTGTCTTCTGTCTTTAAATCTTCCACACATCAAAGGTCAGGATTCAGAAATATCACCAACTGCGCGATGCATACGCCCACTGGTTTCTGATATTAGCCATGCTCACGTCATTTCACGTCAGTTATCTGGTTGGTATTAGTGTATTGCGGAGTTGATAGAAAGAACGTAACTCTGCCTACTTGTCACTGGCACCATTTAACACACACCTAGTCCGTGCAAATCATACCAGATATAATAACATTTTCCATAATCTCTCTGCAACAACACGTGCCATATTATCAAATAAACCACTACTTCAAATAACACTTGAATGGGTCCCTTGAGTGAATATAGTGAACCAGAGTACAGTCATACTTGTTAAATAACAAAAAAAAACCCATTACTGTTTGGATTTGTTCTTGCTTTACCATGGGAATTACTTCTTAGCAACATATTTTTGAAAGAGTGATGGCTCGAAATCAGGACAGATCAGCACTATAGGTGTGAAGTCTTGCACATAGTGGTATAAAGGTAGATTTCCTTCTGTCACTGTACAAGCTGTTTGGAGTTACTTCAACTGTATTTTCTTGCTTTGGACTACAAACCTCCTAACGCTTATATACCAGCCATTTTAACGACACTTATCAGAAACTTTTGGTTTTAAATGTTTGGTTTTTAAAGCGGACATAATGGAAATAAATACTGTCTATGCCAATTGAAAAAAATACACTAAAATATGAAATCATATTTTTAAAAATACAGAAAGTGAACGTGACTTCAAATATTAAAATTTCAAGTCAATATAATAATTGAGTCTTATTCTAATAGAAAAAAAAAAGATAGATAAAGCTAATTTCCCTACTGCAGGACATAAGGTAGACAGATAACCATATCATATAAGGGTATACATTATGAGACCTTCCGGGGCTGAATCTACATGAAACGGCATTGAGGTTTTTTTTTTTTATGCATAAAGTGTGGCTCTGAAATTGTGCTGGTTCTGATGGTGTTAAATATTCCCAGTGAAACCATCTTCACACTGTAAACCCAGTGCCATATCACACCTATGCTGGAAAGCACAAAGTGTGAGCTGTGTGTGGGTGCAGAACATGCCGCAGCAAACGGCCTCTATAAAATTAGCAACAGCAATTACCTGCATGTCAACAGTGGGCTGTATGTTGACAAAGAGTGCATTAAATACCCAGACAGTGCCCTGAAAAATGACAAAACAGGTGTTGCGGAGAGGCATTTTAAACTTTTTAAAAAGCTAATAGCCTCTGAGCGTTCACCTTTAAAAACCTCTTTATCGTTGCCAGGGTAAAAATAAATTAAAAAATCAGCGGGATCTTGGGCGAGGCTTGTTCGTTTCCCGTTACCCGCCGATTACAGGGCGAGCTTCGGAAACCCGGGGTTAGCCGCGAACGCCCTTAAAACAAAAAATGGGATTTCCGACGCGGCGGAGATGGGCGCCGAGCGGTTCGGGGAGAGAAACGGATGTCGGGGAGGGAGGAGAGGGGAGGGCAGGACCGGGGAAAACCGAGACGGGGGCGGAATGGAAATATCACAACGCGCAGAAAGAAAGGAAGGAACAAAGTAAATTCCATCAGCGACGGGGCGAGGTAATCGGGGAGAGCGAATCCCGGAAGGGCAGGGAGAAGTGGTCACAGGTGACTGTCATGTGTGATAATTATTATTACTGTACACCTGCTCCTCCACACTAATTAACTTTGGATATGCAAATCAGCCCTATTGCATCACGGCCCCGCTCTCCTCCCCTACAGATAAGAGAATATTCAGCTGCTGGATTTAATTAGGATAATGAACGGTCGGACCGCTGTGACTGAACCGGGAGGAGGGGGGAGGAGAGAGGGAGCGAGGGAGGGAGAGAGAGAGAGGGAGGGAGGGAGGGAGGGAGGGAGGGGGGGAGCAAGAAAGAGGGAGAGAAATGGAGAACTGAGGAGAAGGGACAAGAAAGAGGGAACGGGACCGCGGCAGTCAGGGGGACCGAGGAGGCATTCGAAATGCATGTAGGGAAGCAGGAGGAGGGAGGAAGAGAGGGAGACAAAGGGGTAGAGTGAGGGAGAGGGAGAAGTGAAACGGAGAGCGGAGGTGGGGGGGGAGAGAAAGATGGATGAAAAGGAGACGGCGCAAGGAAGATGGAGATGGAGGGATAAGATAAAGGGATCGGGCCGCGCGGGCAACCTCTCCGCTCCCGTGCGCTTGACATTTCTCCCTCTCCTCCGCGAGCTGGCGGCGTGCGCCACGCCACCGTGATAGGGCACGATTGATGAGGTGTCGTTCGGGGGGGAGGAGACAGCAGGTGTTCTGACAAGGACACCAACGCTCATGGTTACACGCCAAGCTACGTGCCCCCGTCACGAGGAAACGCTACTGCCAGCGCTGTTTTTATCTCCCTGCGCACGGAGGGCCTCCTCTAAACCACGACCACCCAGTCCTCAGCTCCACCAGGGCCCGCGGACCGGTCACGTCTTCAGGTCCATTACCATTCCCGTCCGTCTCACGTTCTGTCTATAGGATTAAACTCATTGAAACTGGATGAAGCCTCGTTTTAAGCTGAGGGCAGGGCTCTGTGTTGTTTGTCTGCAGGGTCTGCTGGTTTGTGTTGTTGCTAAGCGCTTAATCAATCACTTAAAGCAGTTAATTAGACAGCTAACTCACCTCACTTGGTTTGGTGGGTCTGAGGTGGTCACTGAAAGCAGAAAAACAAAATCCTGTGGACCTTCAGGAACAAACAGGCTTATACTGTAGTACAGATGCTTGACTTGACCCCAAATGAATAGTCCTGTCACTGGTAGGAATGTTATCAGAATGTCTTCACAAAGGAAAAATAGAAGGCTGAAATGAGACAGTAGGGAAGGACAGAATTTCTTTTTTGAAATGGCTCAATTGAATGCAGGTCACAAAACAAAACCTACATCCTTTGGATACCACAAGCCAATCTTCCAGGGTTGTGCTTTGTTACAGTAATAAACCAGGACGTTTCTAAAATAGGGGCTCCAAGCCAACCAGCTCAACTCAACCACTGACCTACTGAGCAATGCTGCCTGAAACCAACTCAAATCAGATTGCAGAATTTGTACCGGAACATTCCGTAGTCTCAGAAACTCAGGAACAATAGCATCTTACAGCAGGCTGTTTTCAGTGCCCAGCTAGTAGCGTTTAAGGTGTGGAATCAAGGAGCCAAAACTAGCAGGCTGCAAAAAAACAAAACAAAAAAAAAACAACCTCATCTGAGATTTAACAGGCGGAATACTGATTTCTTCAGGGGTTCACAGAGAAAACAACAAGCTGATTACAGCGCCAGTTAGCAGCAGGGCTAACATCCCCAGGTCAATGCTGATCAATTGATCCGTGTTCCCGTGTACATTTTTAACTCTGGAGCAGAGGAACGGGGAGAGAAAGAAAAACAGGTTTAAACGCGAGGACGGCGTCCCCGAGCGGCTGCGGACGAATTGGGTACGCGGACAAGATCTCCTCGAGAAACACACCAGCAGCTCCTACTTAGCCACCTCCCATCTCCAGCCTCAATTTCCTGCTTTTTTAATCTTTCTGCTGGAGCTGATTGATTGGGAAAGGAATGAGCTGTTTATTGGATGCAGGGGAAACAAATTGCTGTTTTAAGTGCGCTGCCTTGATACCAGACATGACTGAAGATGAAGCGTCTCGCCTTCGCCGGGGCGAGCCGCAATCCGCAGCCTTCATTTGGAGCGCTGCCAGCCCCGTTTCCCCCCTCTCTCCGCCGCGGACGATCTGTATGCAGGTCGTCGCCCTCTTCCGCATCCCCCGTCCCGCCACCCGGGGGCCCCCCAGAAACGGCCACGGACCCAAAGACCCGCCGGGGCGGGAGGGGGTTTAGGCCCCGTAAACTGCTTAACACGTACTCCTCAAGAGGAGCCCCCTCCAACAAACTGGTGAGAGTTGAACGTTAGCCAAGCGGCCATGCTCCGTTCTGAGCGCTGGAAGCAGCTGTTCGCGGTTTTACGACCGCCCGGCTAGCCACGCGTTATTAGAGTATGATCTGTTCTGGCTCACCGGTTTGCCACAGACGATGTAGTGGACAGACCACCCGTCACTTCTGAGGGCCAGTGTTATGGATGACCAGTGAAAAATCTCAGAAACACAGTTAGGCCCAGCAGAGATGTAGGTGTATAGAAGTAACAGACTCCAAAGAGCGATGCAACACATCTCCACATCAATAATGTGAATTCTATGCATGAAAACATACAGTGAACTGCACTTGTGCTTGTGGCGAACGTGGTTTGATTTGTACACAGAGAAGTGCAGGCACGGTAAATATAATTGATGTCGGTGCAGAGAGAGATTTCTAGTTGTACTTTCAACATTTGACCCATGTATTAGTTACGTACGCACCGGTAAGTGCCTATCCAAAAATTAGCGGAACAAAGAAAAGGTGCCTTAGTCTTACAGCGCCTAAGTCTTACAGTGTCTTGCTGCAGTATTTGTGTTGGTGTCCATCAGCTGCGTGAGCGTTGTACCCTAAACTAATTTATTAAGAATTCTCAACTTTATCACTTTCTCCTCCAACACTGCCTCACCCTCTCTCTCTCTCTCTCGCCGGGACACAATCACGTGGCCCACTTAATGACAATCTGTCTCTGCTCTCAGATGTCTCTGCTTGGCTTATTTATTTGATAAAGTGTGATGGCTTCCTTTTGTTGCCCTTAATCGGAGCTTAACGTCTTTACTTTGGGATCAATATACTTTATGAATTATTTCGCCGGCATCTATTTTTATGGCTTCTCCCGCTCATTAGCATACAGAGTTTATTAGCTGAAGCTGCCTGTGTCTTTACCCTGTCGCGTGCTCCTTAGGTACAGTAAATATCACTCATGTTGTAATTAATATGCACACCCTCAGCACTAATTAAAACACAGACCCCTCCAACCAGCTGAGCTCCTGGATCTAATGCCCGCATATCTTCATAATGAACTTGTTGTAAATGTGAATCCTACCATCCGATATCATATCCCTGGGAGCTGACAGGCAGAGATGGAAAGGGGAAGTAATAAGATTTGTGAACTTGTTAATATACCTCCCCCCTCGACACCCCCCCGCCCCCCACCCCCACCCCCTCCCCCACAACCCTCCCCAAAAAAAGAGGACATTTTAATGACACAACTCTAATTAAAGCTTCACTTCGTCTCCACCGTTTGCCGGAGAGTTGGAGAGATTGTGCGAGGGGTTTGCGGAGGGGGCCGGTTGCACTCGATGGGGGAATTAGGAGAGGCAGGGTCACCGTGCCTCGGTTCACCGACGGTGTAAATCATTATTTTCCCAGACGCGGAGAAGTCCAAGCTGTCCATCGGTAATACTATGGTGACAGGTGGAGGGACAGCCGTGAGTGAGTCACAGGTGCAATTATACCTGGAGCACGGGGCGTACAATTCAAATTACAACAATACTGGCTACGATATTTTTCAGCAATCCTGTCGACAAAAAGTTGGCGGTGAAAATTTCTGACAGTTCACTTAGCTAGCAGTAAACAACCTGTTTTTGTACGGGCGATACTCAAACTTTTCAAACGTCTCGGATTCAGCTAAAATCGAGCACATAACGGGAGAGGCTCAAGTTTTTTTGTCAGCTGTATAATTTACACTGCTTAAGCTTAAGCAGTGGATGGGTGTTTAGTTGGAGTCTGGTGGTCTAGTGACCCATACTTGTGGTCTGAACAACTTTGCTGAAGTTTTGCCCCCGCCCAGAACACACAGTAAATGTTCAGATACAATATTCTATCATTTCATTGGATAAGAGCACAATCCAGTACTACTAACATCATAATTAACATAGCTCCTACTTTTACTGCTTCTACTACTAGTAACAATACTAATATGACTAACAAAAATACTATCCCCACAGAGATCTCATTTTCAATATACCATGTGAAGGTTTCTGATGGGGGCAATCTAGTGACGTATTGCATTATTATTTGAAAGAGATAGGAATTTTAAGGGTTATTATAGACTGTACTGTATGATTTTAGATGGAAAAATGATTCTTCATTTCACATAGTATAAAATATAGATGTGGATACCTCAATTTAATGTGCTCATTTTGTGAAGAGAAGAGTCAAAAATGTGATTTTAAAAATATGAAATCAACGTTTACTGTATGTAAATGCATCCAACCACTAGATGATTTCAGATTGAGTTACTATCTTATAAAATGGCGGTATTATATTCCATTAATGAGCTTAACTACTGTATGTTGAAAGCACCCATTGATTGGTACACATTACTGTAGGGTCATTTAAAATGGGTAAGAAAAGTACAACAGCATTCAGTGATGATATCTTTAAACTGTATTTATATCATTTATATGTATTTATAGATAATTTACTGAATATTTTCAATGGAATTCAATTGCTATTATAAATTGCATACTTGATATCGTTTTTTATTCCCCATGAGTCCAACAACCAAGAGGTGAACAGACATAAGACCACAGCAACCATACTGTGTGCTAATTTCCTAAATTCATAAGGTATACAGTTTACCTGCAGAAACCAGGCGAGTCAATTTCGCATCTTTGATAAAGGGAATTCATCTCGACGGTCTTTCATTAAGATTGAAAAGTGTCTTTCTCTTTTACATACGGCGAAACCTATCCCCACGGGAGTCCAGCGACACGGCTTAATCTGTTAGAACTGTAGCTTTAATAATCTGGCAAACAGAGGGAAAGGTCAGGAAGCATCCGGAAAGCACACAGAGGAGGAGCACAGAGGTTCCTCTCATTTCACCACTCTCTTTGGCCACTAGTCCCTGCTGTTGGATCATGGTTGTGCGTTCACAGGCAGTCTTCCCCGCGTACCCTTCTCTCTCTGTGGACTGCGGCTCGGCCTCTGAGCTGTGTGCCATGGTGCTGCGCCTACAGGACTCCCTTCTGCCCGGTCCACAGGGCAGGACAGCTGCAATGGCCCTCAGGGCAATTTAATCAAGCAACTTACACATCATGCACATGTTATATTGACCTCCATCAGAAAGGTATGGATTGATCATTTTTCTAAAGCTCCCTTATATTGTAAACAATTCTCTCCTGTGTTTCGGGATGGAAATAATAAAAACAAAAGACAGCAAAAGACAGCAGGCAGGACACTAGCACACAGATCAGCCGCCTCTGCAGTTCACAAAGCAGACAATATCATCCTGATCTAAGTTCTAACTCATTTAAAAAATTGTGTAGGCTCTTTCCTTAAGTGCACAATTTTAGGATAAGCAACCATGAGAAGTACAGTATACTCCAAACTGACAGCAGAAGAACAGCATCAGGCACTTGGTCGAGTTCACATGCTACGCCTACCACTCCTAACAACTGTATTCTTGAATACCACAGATATTAATTTGCACCTAATGAAGAGATATACCCAGCTCAATGTGGTTAACACTGAAGACTCTCCCTCGTGCATTGCTCCAGTATAAAGTGTTCTGATTGGCCATCCCATTATAAACACTGATGAAGAGGCCTGGACCAGCAGGACCAGCAGGAGAACCTCCTGATATCACTAACCAACACAACCAATACCTCCCTAAAACAATGCAGACCTGACACGTCTGTTCAGAAACCATTTAGTATGCAAGAACCCCATTTTTCTGTCAATAGATGAGATCCCATATTTGCTAAAAACTCACTTACAAAATGTAGCAGCTCAGTAAATCATGTTCTTCTTTGTTCCAAAGCTATAGATCCCAAAGATGTCCATAACCTTTTCAGTTTAAAAGGTTTAACAGTTTAACAGGCAGACAGACAGCGATAATCATATAATCATACTACATCTACTAGTGGTGGGGGTTAAACTGATGCCCCAGTAGTCACTTATCAGCAGCCTCTAGTGCAGGCCAGCTCATTGAAATTAATGCTAATGATTGACGCAATTGAATCCCATTTTCATTTTGGCAGGGGATGATACTGGAAGCCATTTTGTTTTTCATTTTAACTTCGGTTAAACAAATTCTAAACAAAACAAGGACAAGACAACATTTAACATAAACTTCGGTTGAAAACTTAAATTGCTAGGCGTCCCTCTGCGTGATTCTTTTTATTCATGACACAGTGAAACGCGCAGTCCGAGTTCAGACTAATGAATAATGTTTTTAATTTGGTTATAGTATATTAATGTCAGAGACACAGGTCCATTAATCAACTTAAAACACAACAGTGTGCTCAGAGAAATGTCTGTCTCTCCTCTGGTAATAAGATCACATGCATTTTAAAGTCCTGCCATTATCACCGTGGGTTCCCAAGCTGAAGTCAAAATGCTAAAAATGATTTTCATTCCAAACTCATTAATATGCAAAATTATTCAAATTAGATTGTAATTAAGCATCTACTCAGTAGAAACCCTTTTCATGATAATTTATGATAAACTCTGTAGCCGCTTTGATTGAGATTGATTTTTGGTGCCTGGTAGCTGTCATGAATACAAAGCTACACCTGAAAAAAAGAGAAAAAAAAGCATTTTTTTAAACACCCAAGGTATTATTCCGTGAGTAGTTATTTTGCAATCATCTTGGGAGAATATCAAAAATAAAAACCTATGGAAAAAAAAAACTAAAAAACTAAAAAAAAAAAATCTATTATATACACTGGTACACGAAACACAGAGACACACAAAAAAACACTAAATGATAAGCAAACATGATCTCCTTTCCCTGCCGTTCTATATCACCTCAAAGAGAAATAATTAATTTCTATAACAGTCTTACAATGCTTACTTTCAAGCTGAAGATAATAGAAACAGCATTTAAAATCTGCATAATTAACACGCACCTAAATGATCCTCCACTTGTCCTAATGTGTAGGAAAAATAAAAGGTCTCAGATATGAAAAGCTATGCTATGAAAAAAAAAAAAGAGTGCTTAAATCCTGTAAAAATGTCCGGTCTCAGACTAGCTCACATTCACCGCGTCTGGGGAACAATTAATTTGTGCCTTCTGTATTAACGGAGCACAAACATATGTGCACGCGTGACTTGGACGGAGCAGAACCCGGGGAGAAAAGGACCGGGGATATGGTACAGTTCACTCCTGCTCTTCAGACGTGGGTATTAATAACCCACAGGAGGGCATCTCGCTGTAGAATTAGAAGCGACTGCTAACTCACCGGATGCCCACTGGGCAGCATTCAGCCTCTAATGGTCTCTAATGCTGTGTTTATGATCTAATGGCTCTAAAATAAAGATACAATATTGGGAGGCAATTGAAAGGGCACGTCTAATGAGGAAGGAGGACACGGACTTAGTCTCCCCAGGACTCTGGCTGCTTGGTATGCGCGCGGTGGAGGGTGGAGACGGGCAGGAACTCGTCTGGAGGAGGCAGGGCGGGCGGGTGGTGCTGGAGCAGGGGGGAGAGTAGAGGGCGGAGGGTGGAGGTGGGCAGGACCTCGTCTGGAGGAGGCAGGGCAGGTGGTGCTGTAGCGTGGGGGAGGGTGGAGGAGGCAGGGCGGGTGGTGCTGGAGCGTGTGGGAGGGTGGAGGAGGCAGGGCGGGTGGTGCTGGAGCGTGTGGGAGGGTGGAGGAGGCAGGGCGGGTGGTGCTGGAGCGTGTGGGAGGGTGGAGGAGGCAGGGCGGGTGGTGCTCGAGTGTGTGGGAGGGTGGAGGAGGCAGGGCGGTTGGTGCTCGAGTGTGTGGGAGGGTGGAGGAGGCAGGGCGGGTGGTGTGGGAGGGTGGAGGAGGCAGGGCGGGTGGTGCTGGAGCACAGGGGAGAGTGGAGGAGGCAGGGCGGGTGGTGTGGGAGAGTGGAGGAGGGTGGAGGAGGCAGGGCGGGTGGTGCTGGAGCGTGTGGGAGGGTGGAGGAGGCAGGGCGGGTGGTGCTGGAGCGTGTGGGAGGGTGGAGGAGGCAGGGCGGGTGGTGCTGGAGCGTGTGGGAGGGTGGAGGAGGCAGGGCGGGTGATGTGGGAGGGTGGAGGAGGCAGGGCAGGGTGGTGTGGGAGAGTGGAGGAGGGTGGAGGAGGCAGGGCGGGTGGTGCTGGAGCATGTGGGAGGGTGGAGGAGGCAGGGCGGGTGGTGCTGGAGCGCGGGGGAGAGTTGCTGAGAGGACCGGCTCGTCCGCTCCAGAACGCGGCATGCTGGGAGAGGAGGGAGCGCCGACACAAAGCTCCGAACAGCGGAGAAAGCGCTTCAAAAAGAGTTCTCTTGCCATCTCTACCTCCCCCACGGTTACTGTGGTGCAGATGTGTTTGTGTGCAGACTAACCCACCCCTCCATCTTAATGACTCCCCAAACTACTCTGTGAGCAAGCTGTGTGTGTGTGTGTGTGTGTGAGTGTGTGCCTGTGTGTGCGCGTGTTGAGTGTTGTGTGTGTTGTGTGTGTGGGCTGGGGCTCTGAAAAGTGTATGAAGACGCCAATGATAATAGTATCCACAATGAAATGACTCAATAAAACAACATGCATTCCTCCATTTGAGAACAGCCATGAAAACAGAAGAGGAAAATAAGAGCTAAATTCACAGTGCATCTGAAGTACCTTCCATATGAGTGTGGGTTAAATAAAAAGCCCAGGACACTCTGTGAGCGCACGCAGCCTGTAAAACAGCCTCATCGCTGACATGCCCAACATTTCATAAACCTTTAAGGTAACAGTATCCTTTTTTACATCAGGCAAAGTTTTGTCAAATAAAAGCAGTGCAGAGTGCATTTTCATATTTCTGCAAAATTAACTTCCGTAACCTCACATACATCGACGTCCTGGTAACTGGGAGGACTGCCCCCCAGTACAGTGCCTAATCTGGCTCACGGAGCTCCCCTCTCTGTCACTCCCTCCCTCCCTCCCTCCTGCTGGAGCTCACAGAGCTCCGTAGAGAAGAGTCTAATCCAACCCACGTCCCCTCCAGGTCCTGGGAATGTTCCACTGCCTACACCTGTCAGCCCTGCGATCAGTTTAGCTTCAGCTCCACTCCCTCTTCCTCTCCCTCCCTCCCTTTCTCTATCTCTCCCCCTCTCTACTCCCCCAATACTCCTCCTCTCTCTCCTTCTCTCTCCCTCTACTCTCGTCATTTCTTCATCCCTCCCTCACTCACTCACTTCCTCTGGACAGTGGGAGGACTTGATACAATTCCCAATCAATCTATTAAACGCCATACAGCATAGCGCGCTTCACAAAGCAAGAGTCAATATCCGTATCAATAATTCGAGTAATCAAGCGATACGATTTAACACGAAGATCAGAGAAGAGACAGAGGGGCAAGAGAGTCACTGCAGTACTTTCAACCAACGACTGATCTGAAATATCACTGACAGTAATAAAACCGCTTCAATTATCAGAGAGTAAGATATCACTTACATTATTTCCTCATGAGAACGGGCTTTTGAAACTAGGAGACGAGCTAAAAATATGTCTTTTTAATGTTCGGAGATATTATTTCTAATTCTGCACAATAGCCTAAATGTTGATGAATTCAGAGCTCTGTAGAAAAAAGTAGTGTGTTTGTTTGTCCTGTTGTACACCAACAGCTCAGTCTCGCAGTGTCTGGCATACAGTGGCTTCAGAAAGTAGCCACTGTTTTGCACACTTATTTATTGTGTTGTAGATTTCATTTTAAATGGATAAAATTGCCCCATTTTTGCCCATCAATCTACACTTAATAACCCATAATGACAAAGTGAAAACATGTTTTTATACATTTTTGCAAATGTATAAAAAATCAAAAACTGAAATCAGGCTCTATGACAGAAAGGTGCGGACTGACAGGAGCGCGGCACCGCTCCCTGTTCTGAGCGTGCTCAGAGAGGAGAGGGTGAAGGCGGCACGTCTACGGGCCTGTCTCTGATCTGTAATACAGGGCCACGACCTGGACACTGCACCGCACTTAACAACCAAAGAGCGCGGAAAAACACAGGCCAGCGCCCACAGGCTCACACACGCTGCCAATGATGATGCGGTGTGAAATGAACTTCGACCCCAGTGAAACGCAACGGCAAGGTGGCGTGTGTGATTAAGGTATCAAATTCCACGTCCGTGCGCTGTAGGAAAAAACACCCTCCACAGACCTAAGTTAATATCGAAACAATATGTGTTGCATATGGGTATTTATGGGTATATATTAAACAAAAACACTTACATTTATGGGCAAGTACCTTCACTGCCATGACAGGCTGAAGACAAGGAGCGCTGGTTTCTTCTGCAAGGTTAGGCGAATCATGCTGAAGCTCACCTGGAGAAACAGACGTAATAAAAGTGTTAAATCTTAATGATAAGTTTATGAAGTGAAAACACAGCCTTATGAAACACAGGGGAGACCAGAACAGAGTGAAAACAGCTTATTCCGCAAATCAGTCTGGCGAAAGGATCCTTCCTCACTATCCGCAAAAATGTATTGTTGTTTTGTCGCTCTGTGCCCCAGCACATGGGATTTCAAATAAAACAACGACGATGAGGTTAAGGTGTAGACCAGAGGTCACCAACCCTGGTCCTGGAGAGCTACTGGGTCTGCTGGTTTTTGCTGTTACTCTGCACTTAATTAATCACTTAGAGCAGATGATTTCACAGCTAACTCACCTCACCTGGTTACCTGGGTCTTAACAGGGTGCTGTTTCTAAGGTGAAAACAAAAACCAGCAGACCCAGTAGCTCTCCAGGACCAGGGTTGGTGGCCTCTGGTATAGACCATCAGCTTAAATTTAAGGGTCCACCCATTTTGGTGAGGCAAAAGTAATCAGGCAAATTAGCATAGAACATTCCACTTTTTGGCCATGAAAAACCCTTTGGTTGTGTTCGCTGTTATTCTCCTGCTCTGTGCTCCTCAGAATTCACCCTGCTGCTGCCACATCAATGGACGCTAGTGAGCCAGTTCCAGTGGCTGCCATACATGCCCAAGCCATAACACTACTCTACCACCATGTTTCATGAGCAGTTTCTCTCTTTCTCCACACTTTTATCCTTTCGATCATTTTGGGACTGTTTAACACACATCTCATCGATCAATAAATTTGTTCCAGAAACCTATTTTCAATGTACTCTTTTAGCAAAACTTGGCCATTCTGTTCTTGAGGCTTACCACTAGTTTGCATCCTACACTGGACTGTCTGTGATCATGCTAGTATACAACACACACACACACACACAAACACACACACACACACACACACACAGACAGTATACCGCACACGTGTACAGTTGGGGGTTCCATATTAAACCATAATGGAGTAAATAAGAGTAGATGCAGGTGTTCTAGGGTTCTGCTCTCTCCGGTGGGGGCCCGGTTGCCTGTCCTGTCTCGACACACTCGGGGTAGCGTCAAGCGGCGGGGCAGGACCGTCAGCCCCCCCCGACACGGGGCCAGGGACGAGGCTGCGGTGACAACAGGCGCGAGAGCGCGGCTCCGGCCGCGCCGTCAGACAGCTTAATTAACCCGGGGAAAATAGGATTCGCCCAGGCGTAGGAGGTCACCGCCCGCCTCCACCGCGGGCTGACGGTCCGGCGACAGCGGGCTGGCAGGCGTGAATTCCCCATCTCTCCCCCGCCGCTGCGCTCTCCCCACCACGGCGCTCTCCGCGGCGCTGCCTTCACAACACGCCGCGCCGGGTCAGAGCTCCAGGCCCCGCCTCCCTTTCCCCGGGCCCCGCGCGGGCTCCGGAACGTTCCGGCCGGAGAGGGACGTACGGACAGACGAGTCAGACAGGCACACACTCACAGGAGCGCTCGTACAAACTCGCTTTTGTACCTCAGAGGGGGTGCGAGAAAAAGACAGGGAGAGGGAGAAGGCCTGCTAAAATATATATATTTGCACATTCAGAAAATTAGCTATTTCACCAGCCTCAGATTTTGCCCCAGCCTCAATGCTCTGGAGCAAAAGCAACGCAGCACGGAAAAACAAGAACAAAACCGTAAACAAAACATTTTCTCACTCTTTAGGGAGCAGAAGAGAGAGCATGAGAGGAAGAGAGAATGAGCGAGGGAGAGGAAGAGAGAGGGAGAGAGAGAGAGCAGGGTGTAAGGGGTTGGGAGAATTCAGACATCCCAGAGCTCTAAACACTGGCTTACTTCCCTCGGAGTCTGTCTGTTTTTTTTTGTCCTTTAATGCCGTGATACTCAGTGCACAGAAGGTCAAATGCTAGCCTGCCACCAGGTCCCAAAACAACAGGCTGTTATGTTTTGTTAAGTGAGCAACATGTCAGCCTTCACAGTTAGCCCTCTCTGCTCTGCAACAAAACTCCCTTCTCAAGTACCACTGCGACGGTCTCCCACAGAAACACGGGCAAAGAGAACACAAGATGGAGGCAGGGAGAGACGAGACTGAGGTCACCGTTGCAGGAGGAAAAGGAAAGATGACTGAATAGCCAGAAGAGGAAGAAGAAAGGGAGCAAAGCTAAAGGGTTAACAGTGGACCAGGTGAGAAAAAGAAACGCTATCAAAGACAAATTGCCATGGATTATCCAATCAGCCATCAATTTTTCACAAAACCAACTACGTTGAAGGCAACATCAAAGGTCCTTTCTTTCAAAAAACTTTCAAAAGAATGGAAAATTCTAAAAGGACAACCCGATTATGCTAAAGCAATTCTTCACCTGACACTATTGATGCCCTTGCGGTTTAAAAGCAAGGTGCCACCTTCACCTTTTTGTCGAGCTAATGATAGAGTATTTATGATAAATGAAATATAATTTGCGGTCAGTTTCTGACTGACTACAATTTGAGGTGACACCATGTATTCATGATGAAATATCCCTCTGTAAGGGATTTTCAGAAGGAAAGGAGAATTAGAGGCACTTTATTTTTTTGAATTGGCCCTGAACAGCATTTCAAAAAGGGAACTGAGGACTGCTTTGTACTTATTTATTGCAGAGTTCCCCGTTTCAAACTGAAAGGAAGCCAACTATTGTATAATTTCTTTTACTTCTGACTAGAAGCGAGTGGAGAATAATTTTTCTGGTTTTGTCTTTTAGAATAGGGGTGAAGGGGGAAAAAAAAGGCAGTTGAAAATGCTTTCATTTAAAAGCAAACAAGAAAAAAAAAAAAGAAAAAAATTGAAAGGCCTGTGGCACTGGTTTCTTGCCAGCCGGGATAAATGGCTGGGGCCAGCGTTATTGGATTTGGGAAAAGGGCTTGTGATGAAACACGGATTCACTGCTTTGATCAGAACTCCATTACACCAAGTAGACTCATTATAAACAGCACACATATAGGAGCAGGGGCATTTTTAATCACCAGGACATTTTTTCTTCCAGGGGAATCCTTCTTGTTTCTATTGAAATACATTCATAGGCTAATCGTTTTTATATGGACTCTGTATTTGCTGACAAAGAATCTGAAGACAGGATTTCTCCTCATCCCACAAGGTACACTTTAGTTTTTGTTAGATTGCTTCCCTGGTGTAAAATCCAGCTATGACCAGTTTGAAATACCAGCTACCAGCTGTTTCAAAACATAGCTAGAGCCGGTCAGACCATGTTGAGCGTAGAGCTGGTCTAACCGGACAACCAGCTACCAGCTGTTTCAAAACCCGGCTTGAGCCGTTTCTTCAGCAGGGTTGGCTGCAGGCCTTGTCAAGCTTTGCCCATTTTAACTTGCTGCCATCTTAATGAGGCTCATGGCCAATGGACGCTTTGCCTTCTGAAATTCAAGAGAATGGACTACTCTACGTGCTGAATATTAATATTATCTGACTGGCAACATCTTGGATTACAGGTATATTACATTACTTAACATTACATTCACACAGAACTTGCTCTTACCCGTCCCATGGGCACCTGGGAAGTTGTCTGGAGGACCTGATGCCCACACAGCCCTGAGCAGCAACCACTGCTGGGACAAAGCGAGTTGGGTGCCACTATAGCAGACTCATACACTTCATAAGCTAATGACATTAATGAGGCTTAAACAGGCAAACTCAGGGCCCAGTTTGTGCTGGTGTTGAGCTCTTTTACCTGCTGAACCACACAGGAATTTTTTTTTTTACTTATATGGCTGAAACACAAAACAAGGATGGATATCTTCATGGTTAAAATTGTGTAATTGCAAGGATTACCACTGGTTGTACACAGAAAAGTCCTGGCTTGTGGTAAAGAAAGCAAGCGGTCATATTCGAGAAGTACATCAATTGGATTACAGCACTTCGGATAAAGGCGCTAAATGAATTCCAACCATTTACCATTCACATCTGATTTACTGGATACTTGATAAATTCAACGCCACTTTTGTTTTATTGTCAGATCTATCAACATATGTTAAACTACTCTTCCTAGCAAATAAATATTTAAATAATGTTTTCTAACAACTATTTTTCTAATGTGAGCATCAGAGCTAACAGATGGTCACCGCCCAATCTTCGCACCATTACGGCGTCTCGGAATCCGTAGAGCCGAGGAGCCAGCGCATTTGCATACGGGGGGAGGGGGGATGACGCGAGAATGACACGGAGTCAGGAGGACTGACAGCCGTGGTGGACCGTGGAGGGGCCAGGGGCGTTTAACGTGCTACAGTGGTCCAGGGGTGTTAACGTGCTACAGTGGTCCAGGGGCGTTAACGTGCTACAGTGGTCCAGGGGCGTTAACGCACTACAGTGGTCCAGGGGCGTTAACGCGCTACAGTGGTCCAGGGGCGTTTAACGTGCTACAGTGGTCCAGGGGTGTTAACGTGCTACAGTGGTCCAGGGGCGTTAACGTGCTACAGTGGTCCAGGGGCGTTAACGTGCTACAGTGGTCCAGGGGCGTTAACGCACTACAGTGGTCCAGGGGCGTTAACGCGCTACAGTGGTCCAGGGGCGTTAATGTGCTACAGTGGTCATGGGGCGTTAACGTGCTACAGTGGTCCAGGGGCGTTAACGCGCTACAGTGGTCCAGGGGCGTTAATGTGCTACAGTGGTCATGGGGCGTTAACGTGCTACAGTGGTCCAGGGGCGTTAACGCACTACAGTGGTCCAGGGGCGTTAACGCACTACAGTGGTCCAGGGGCGTTAACGTGCTACAGTGGTCCAGGGGCGTTAACGTGCTACAGTGGTCCAGGGGCGTTAACGCGCTACAGTGGTCCAGGGGCGTTAATGTGCTACAGTGGTCATGGGGCGTTAACGCACTACAGTGGTCCAGGGGCGTTAACGTGCTACAGTGGTCCAGGGGCGTTAACGCACTACACTGGTCCAGGGGCGTTAACGTGCTACACTGGTCCAGGGGCGTTAACGTGCTACACTGGTCCAGGGGCGTTAACGTGCTACACTGGTCCAGGGGCGTTAACGTGCTACACTGGTCCAGGGGCGTTAACGTGCTACACTGGTCCAGGGGCGTTAACGCACTACACTGGTCCAGGGGCGTTAACGTGCTACACTGGTCCAGGGGCGTTAACGTGCTACACTGGTCCAGGGGCGTTAACGTGCTACACTGGTCCAGGGGCGTTAACGCGCTACACTGGTCCAGGGGCGTTAACACACTACAGCGGCCCAGGGGCGTTAACACACTACAGTGGTCCAGGGGTGTTTAACACACTACAGTGGCCCAGGGGCGTTAACGCGCTACAGCGGTCCAGGGGCGTTAACGCGCTACAGCGGGCTTACAGTTCTGCTGCAGACCCGTAATGAATCCGCCAGGGATCGTCGGGGTCACAGCCGTCCGAGGAGGAGGAGGGCGGAAAACAAACCCGACAACGCGGGAATCCCACCGGCGGGGCCTGGGGGACGGACAGCCACGCTCGGCTGGACGCCGGTCCGCTGGGTTTAAAGACACTGGCGGAAACACAGAAACAAGACCAAACACATCAGCTGCTGTCAAGTCGCCACTGAGGGAAGTGTACCGGGAGCAAAGGACACGGATGTCACGGAGAAAAGAGCCATCAACACCCAGCCCTGCGCAACTCTGTGTGAGATCAACTGAGTCTCAAACGTGTTAGAGAAAGAGCCATCGACTCCAGGACGAACACCCAGCCCTGCGCAACTCTGTTTGAGATCAAATGAGTCTCAAACGTGTTAGAGAAAGAGCCATCGACTCCAGGACGAACACCCAGCCCTGCGCAACTCTGTGTGAGCTCAAATGAGTCTCAAACGTGTTAGAGAAAGAGCCATCGACTCCAGGACGAACACCCAGCCCTGCGCAACTCTGTGTGAGATCAAATGAGTCTCAAACGTGTTAGAGAAAGAGCCATCAACTCCAAGATGAACACCCAGCCCTGCATAACTCTGTGAGATCAACGGAGTCTCAAACGTGAAAGAGAAAGAGTGGTGGCACTGGGGAGGTGAAAGTGAAACATACATTACCACAAATATTATTATTATTATTATTATTATTATTAAGTGCTTTTCATACATGCTGATCACATACCAATGATCCAGAATGAAAGAAGAAAACTCAACTGAAAGAAGAAGCGAGGTATGAATTCCAGAATGTGTGACTTTAAAACAGAATAAAAAGGAGCCCGGTTAAAAACTACAACCCTGACAGTCACACAGGAATATGAAGTATTATAAAAACCATTTATACTTATACCACTGACAGAATACCAATTTGCCGTAATTCGAGTGGGATCATTCAGGTAGCTGTTAAAAAAGCTTGGTTCATCATCGGTTGGTTTTGTCGCATTTGAAAAAAGTGTTCTTCAAAAACATATTCCAGTGGGCCAGTGCCCCTTTTTTAAAAAAAAAAATGGCGCCCACAGGACAAATATTTTTAAAAACAAATAAGATATACAGTAATGCATGTGTGAATACACAAAGCAGATGCTTTTTTAACACGCGTACATAGTGTATTATATTACAGTCTGTCACAAGTGGAATGGCGCTGACAACACTGCAAATTCAGAAACAGACATATATATTTTTTCCATGTACAATTTCCTGACGGATCTGAATAGTATACTTTTTCCTTCACAGTGATCAAAGAGCAAAAGGTGTGCCCATGGCAGGTCACGTCTGCCCCTCAGGCTGCCAGCCGAATATCCCTGTTCTAGAAAAATCCCAAGTGTTTGATATGCAGTGTACGATGACATGCTGTTATTTCTTTGTGCACTGTTCTAACCAGGTCACCACACACCTTCCACCGTTTTAAAGGGGAGTGCGATTGCTTAAAGAGGAAATATTAAATTAATAACCTCAACTCCGTCTGTGAAACAAAAGGTGGTAGAATCCATGTAAAATTTTAGCAGGAACAGTATTCGGAGTGTTTTCCCTCCTCCGCCCTGCTGCGTACAGAGAGGACAGGGGGTGGGGTGGGGAGAGGGCTCACACTGTTTCCGCCTGACACACATTCCAAGCACGACCACAGACCAGAGTAAGCCCAGAGCACCTCTGGAACAAAGCAAATTACAGTTCAGCAACTTCACGCCCCCAATTTCTACACATAGGACCACATCAAGGAAACAGATAGGACTAAATTATGTTTAGTTTGGGGTTTTACATTTCAATTTAGCCCCAGGCTTCAGAGACATTAAGGCCTTAATCTAAATCCTGGTCAGTGTGTGCTCCCCGGAGCATAAACCGTGGTTTATTAGCATCTCCGCGGTCCCTCTCCATAATGGCAAAACAGTCGCTCATTACTGGTCATTAGATTCATATTACATTTATTTGCAATAGCAATACATCTTATATTCATAAATGGGGGGGAAAAAAAAAAAACCTGTAATGCATTGCTTTGACACCTGCTGCATGATGTGAAAGAAAAAAAAACACACCGAACAAAACATTTGGTAATTGGAGCGGGGAGTGCATACCACACCTCTGTGTGTGGACTGCTAATCTGTGCCTGTCTAAATTTAGCACGTAAGCACAGAGAAATAAAATACAATAAACTGTCTATAGGCAGACTCCGGATAAAGAAGCCTGCAGTGTACTCATACGGTATGTAGTGCCTTTGCTAAATTAGATTCCGCTGTCCTTGAAAAATAATATGGTAAATATTATATTTGTCAGGACAATTGTGCATCAAACCAGTCTTTGCCATTATATTAATTAAACGGAATGTCGATACATGGTACACAGACCCTGTGGACAACTTCAGCGCTTCACACTGAAAGAGTTATTGACGGTACAATTTCCAAAATGGCTGCTGAAGGCCACGCTGATATAAAACACCTTTAAAGAAGTGCAGGACAGCACGTCCGAAACACGCCAGGAAGCCTATGCCATTGCCTGAACTTAAAATAAGCCGACCAAATCTAAAAAATAAAAAAATAAAGTTAGTAAATGTACAAATCAATTAAAAATATTGAATGCCACTTTTTTTTCTGTTCTTTATTAGGCAGTGCAAAGCTTTATCAAGGCAATGGCAAATTACCAAATGATCAAGATTTTCTCATTTATCTTATATTATCAGTTAAGGTAGAAGTCTGTCGACACAATGGGAGTGCTGTGTAAGTGTTGTCTGTTATTGTGCAAACCCTGTAAAAAATGTGTAATTTAGATCCTCTTTCAGTAACTAGCATTGATTACAGGACTCTGCCACCCACACTAAACCTTGTGTATATCTGCAGCATACATTTCCCCAAGTAATGATGTCAAAGTCAACACACAACAGTTCTGCATTCTGTGCGCTAAATATTCAAAGCGTGTGCATAACACTGCTTTATATAACGGAGACTCAGGCCTTTGACAGGAATCTCTTTTAATTTTCACAATCTTGAGGCATAATTGTGCTAAATTGATGCTGTATTATTCTGAAGTAGACATTTGTGACACCCCTTTGCTTATTGCACTGTTTTCTCTGGCTAAATGAGGGCTTTTAAACTCATTTAACTTCCTCTGAGTAAAAGTTAACACGGGGGCAATGTCAGCAGCTGCACCGAAGCTTTTCCTGGGAAAAAAAAGAGAGAAAAAAACAAAACCGCAATACCCTGAACTTGCTGCAGCGATTGTAATGACGTTCATCCGAATGTTCTTGATCGCTCAGAGGAGGGGGGGAAAAAAAAAAAAAATCATAAAACCAGGAAAATGACAATATACCTGCCAGCCGTTCAAACCCAGCTTCCATTACAGGTGGACAGAGCGCATTAATGGACTCATTATCTACATCAGACCATATGGACACGGGCCGAGGTGGGTCAGGCTGATGGAGTCTTGAGGTGCTCTGCCTAATTATAACAATTACGCCATCTCCAGCGTGAGGGGCAGTTAGAGAAAATGGTGTCACGGCCTCCCCAGATTGGTGTCAGCGCGGCCGGGCTTGGAGTGAGCCCGAGTGGGCTCGCCCGCGGCTCTCGTGATGCCCCTGAGCTGTTCGCATCACAATCGCTCCAGGTTAGCAAATAAAGGGGGAGGAAAGTTAGGGGGGGGAATGTGGTCTACTGGGGTGATTTTAGGTATCTATTTATTTTTGTGTCTATTTTTCATAACTGGCAACAAAAGAGCATGTTTTTGTTTGAACTTTGCTTGGGCTCTGCGTGTGTCAGGCGATATTCAAATGGTATTTCCGACATGGATGGTAATGCTATTGAAATAATAATGCATTGATAATCATTTATACAATTTCTAAAAATAATAATACAATTATTTTCACTCAAAAACATATACATTAAAAAAAATTGGAAATTGCATCTTATATGAAATTATATGAAGAATTGCAGGCTGAAAATTGTTTAGCATGGTATATTTCTAGGCAACTTTTTTCATTTCAGCTATCCATAAACAAAAGCAATATAAGTGAGTCCAATTTTAAAGTGCATTCCAACCATGTGTATTTTCCATATAAAGATATCATATTCAAAGCACCCACAATGCCATATAAGTTAGAAGTATGTGACTTTGCTGCTGTAAAAGTACATACCACAACAAAAGATAGTTTCAGTCTGAGTAGACTTTCTCCATGCTTATGATTTCTTCTCATTTTGAAACAGCTTTTTGAATCTCTTTTATAAGGCGTCAGGATTTACCGCGGCCAGGTCCTTGAGTGCTTAAATTGGGCCCAGAGGATGCGGTCTGATCGATACTCTCCCCGCAGGTGTGTACGCTCCGGGAACACAAGCGCTTTAGCACTGGCTCAGATAAAACAAAATCACTCCGTAATGAGGTGTGGTTGGACTGCCTCAACCGAACGGCGAAGTGTTGCTGGCGAATGCTCCGCAGACGCACTACGCAAAATAACAACACGTTATCGACGAAAACACGATAGAAAACAAAACAAAGCAGGTGTGTGCTGCAGGACAGCAGCGAGTCTCAGAGCAAAGATCACAGCCCTGCTTACAGCACCAAGTAATCAGCCAGGGAGTTATTCCCAATGTAGGCCTTCCATAGCCATTGGTCTCTGCCATTTTAAAATGTTTTCCTTCAAATTCGGACTGTCTTCCAGTTACAAGTGGCGGCCACTGAAACAACCTTTGGATTAAATGGATGAATTTGCCATGCAATCAGTACATTAACAGTCATTTTTTAATGGACTACTGCCTGTGTAGGAAAATAAACCAATGCTAATCCTGAATTACCTAATTGTATAAAATCCATGACTATCCAGCCATAGAACATTGTCATGAACTACAATTAAGTTATGGGGACTCGTTTATTTTTGAATAAGTAAATAATTTCAGATATAAATAATAATAGTAAATGGGTTAAATAATGAATTACAAACTTGCAACAAACAGCAGTTTTTGCTGGAGGTTTGCTACTTAGCCTTAACCATTGGTTAATGGTGAAGCTCAACCAGAAACTATTTAGCTGATATAAATCTTTATCATCATCTTTACTTATATTGAATCCCTGGAAACAACTAATTTGTTTGACATCTGTCGTATACATATGTATGCAACATAATGATAAAAATTAAAAAAAAGATGTTGGTAAAATACCAACCCTCAGGGGCACACATTATCGACTATCAACAACTCTAGTAAATATTTTTGGATTGATATATGAATTGTAATAATTATGTTACATGAATTGCTACAGCTGACTAACAATTGGTTTACACATTAATTATTCCATTATTATCGCTAGTGTATCGAGCACTTTAAAGGTACGATAGGTAATTTTAGACTCCTAACGGTCAACAGAGGAATTGTAGCAACAAACACTCTCAAGCCACAACCCCCTTCTCTGTGAATGCGCTGAAGTTGAAATACAATTTTTCAACAAGTTAGCTTGAATTATTGAATTACAGCTACACAATGTTTTGGTACAGAGTATCGATACGTCAACTGTATATTTTGAAACTTGTCAACATGTCAGTGAGCCTGTTTCAATGATAAGAAGGGATTTAACCCTAACCCTGACCTATTGTACCTTTAAACTTTGGCATCAAACTATCACAATCCAATCAATAAGCCCATCAATACTTGCAACACTGCAGTGCAACTATGGACTATTCATCCAATAACGTACTTTGATTTTGACAGAATTATCACAGCGCTTTCCATTGGACACTTTTGTTTAATCCCGCCTCGAGAAGGCGTTCCTGGGTCGCGGACCTCGCGGACCAAAGCCTGAGCCTGACAGCCTGATTGGCTGTCAGGCTTTGCCAGTGATTGTGAGCAACACGACCAGTTTATTTCGACGAGGTCCACTGCTGAACACTGGTAAAGTAGGCTAAGTTAATAGTTTAAATCACGAGGTTTGTTTACACTGCAAATTGTATGTAGCCTAGTATCAACAGACAACCGCAACAACAGAACAGCCTTAACTTTGGTTAACTTAGAGAACCATTTACTGAGTGAATGCTTCGGTTAATTCAATCGTAAAATAACTATTTTATACCTATTTTAAATATTTGTTAACGATATCCAAATATTGCTGTTTTAATATTGTCCGTGTTTGAACAAAACGTTGTGTGGCCAGATTAGGCCACTTTTTTAGCATCCTGTTGTGGAATTGGGTGTTTCGTCTTTAGCTGGCTAATTTTCCGTCTGGCCATGCCGGTTTCAGTTTCTGTTTTGAATGTAATGTAAATTATGTGAAAAAGATTGATCACGGTCTGGTCTGTTATTGGAGGTACCTTCCAACGAACTTGCCGTTCAATTACGTCACTGTATAACTAATGGTAACTAACGGTAAGGGAGTTGCCCCTCACTCACATGCACGGGCATGTCCGTTACTGGACGGACAATACTATAGCCTAGAGCATACACATAGTTTTCTTTCTGGATTTTTGATAGCCAACAGCGATTTATTGACTTTATGGTTACATTCGATCCAGATCGCTAGAGTGGCCTATGCTTTTTCATGTCAACATTGCCTACTCAACATAACATATTTTTACTTTGTAGGTAATCTAAACAGTGCAGAAAATGCCACCGAAAAGAAAACCCCTGCCCCCTCCACTGCCTACAGGCTACATTCTGACGGACATGGAAAAGAAACAGTGGAAGCTCGGCAAGATTATCGGCAGAGGAGGATTTGGACTGATCTATTTAGGTAGAGTGTGACGCGTGTGTGCCCCCTGTACTTTACTGAGTGAGTTCTGAGTGCCTTTTAGACTAGCCTTGAAACTGACATCTGAATATCTACAATCCTTGACTGACTTGGATTCTTTTTGCCGTTTGGTTTCATTTTCATAACAAATGTACAAGTGAAACTGATGTGAAGCTGAAGTGAAAGTGAAAACTTGTTCCTAATTTTCTTTGCCAGTGAGTCCAGTATCCAAAACAAACCTAATGTAATGTTCTGTCAGAAACCTGACTAACTGCATCTTGATGTTGTTACTGCATTTACAGCTGTAAATCTGTGTATTTACAGTGACCAGTTGGTTGTGGTTGGAGTGAATCTTTTCCCTTTATTCTCAAGCACGTTCTCCATGTTCAGAGACAAGAGGCAGCATGCAACTCCAATCCATTGGCATCACATCACTGTGCTTTCCATACCAGACATTGCTTAGCCTACCTAAATGCATATTTACAATACCAACATTCGTCATTGCCTGCAGGCAGAATTAGAAAACGGAACAGTTTGAAGGCATATGATGGTGAACTGTGGTAGTGACAAGTCAAAGGCTTTGCCCTAAATACCCAATGTAGACCTCTCAAATGCCCCTATTGGTGTGCAGTAAACTGCCCCAGTTTTGGAACCTCATCCCCAAAATATTTGGGCTTCAGTAGCATGTACCGATCTGTAGCTCAGTCAAGAGACTATCTTTGGTTTACCCCCCTGTAATGCCATCAGTCTCAGCCCTGTACGGTGGCCTGTGGCCTGTAGCGTAGTGGCTAAGGTACATGCCTGGGACTCACAAGGTCGGTGGTTCGATAATTACATTATTGGCATTTAGCAGACGCTCTTACCCAGAGCGACCTACAGTTGATTAGACTAAGCAGGAGACAATCCTCCCCTGGAGCAATGGTTAAGGGCCTTGCTCAAGGGCTCAATGGCTGTGCGGATCTTATTGTGGCTGCACCAGGATTCGAGCCACTGACCTTGCGTGTCCCAGTCATTCACCTTAACCACTACACTACAGGCCGGCCCAACAGCAAGATCCACACAGCCGTTGGGCCCTTGAGCAAGGCCCTTGACCCTGCATTGCTCCAGGGGAGGATTGTCTCCTGCTTCGTCTAATCAACTGTATGTCGCTCTGGATAAGAGCGTCTGCCAAATGCCAATAATGTAATGTAATGTAATGTAATGGCCCAAAGAGGAGAGGCATCGTACCTCTCCACCCTCCCATCTCCCAGTTTGTGCCCCCTCCGCATTGTAGGCTGACACCCCTACACTCTGGGGGTGCCATCCCCCCCATTAAACGCGCACGTGGCAAGGGGGCCGGGCGGAGGGTCAAGGGAGACGGCGCGGTCGGCGAATTAGCCGCACGGCGAACGCACAGGGAGAATGGCGGATTTGGAAGTTAATGCGTTTCCAGCGGAGCATGGCGACGGGGGAGAAAGGGAGAGGCGGCAAATTATTTCATCGTTATCACGCCGTATTTATTTTTCACCCCTCAGCTTCCCGGAGATTGGACGCACCTGTTCCCGATGACTCTGATTTTGTGATTAAAGTGGTAAGTACCGTGTGATTGTGTTGTCGGCGGCGCCGGTTCGGGGCGTTTCCAGCTCTCCGCCCGCTGGTCTGAGCGCGCTCTCGCTCCACGCGCTTTGGGCCTTCTCACCCACTGGGTCCTGCTGCTGATGTCTAATGAGGCAGAACTCCATATTCAGGTTTTTTAACTTATGAGCACTAAGTTTCAATTCATCTGGCCTATATACAATTTAGAAGCGATTCGGTCAAATTTTGAATGCATATGTAAACACAAGTCACTTTTCCTTGTAAATTTCAAATTTTAAATTTTATTTTAATCATCTCTCTGCATGTGAAGTTCTGCTTTCCTTTTTATTTTCTGACACTTTAGACTTTTTTTTTTTTGTTCTTTCACGAGAAAGGTTCATAATTCCGCTTATTTAAATCAGCGAACAAGCCCTGCTTAACATGGACGAGTGCTACATTTGCTCTTTTAATGGGTTTTTGCTTTCCAGGAATACCACGAGAACGGTCCTTTGTTCTCCGAGCTGAAGTTCTACCAGAGGGCCGCCAAGCCGGAGAGCGGTGAGTGTGTGCTTGAAGACTAAACATCTGCTTTCCGTAATTCCTCGCCGCGGCTCGTTCAAAGTCATCCATTAAACTTTTTTTTTTTATTTTTTTTTTTTAACAAAAGCGAAATCCCTGGAACTTAACGCCGCGCATCTTAATTAAGCGCACACTGTGCGGCTGCCGCGGGGCGGGGGGCCGCCCGGGCGCGGGGTACGGGCTAGACGGGCGGCTTGGCGGAACGGATGGCGGCCGGTGCCAGCCGGTGGAGAGCGCCGTGCTGATGAAGTGGCAGTAGATGTAAATTATCGCCGCTATTCAAATTAATAAACCAAAGCAAACATGCACCTCTGTGACTGTTACCGCGCTCCCTGCCTGTTTTAACTCTAATTTTGAGAGAGTGACCAAATTGCAAATAATGATGCCGGTTCTTCCAGGGGCTCTTGACCACCTGTCAGTCTGGTGCGGAGCCAGCTAAAGGCCTGCTCTCGCGCGCGCCCAACTTCCCGCCGTGCTCAGAGAGACTGTCGCGGATGGGGCTGGGGTGGGCGTGCGGGAGGGGGGGGGGCTCGTGTGTTGTGCTGTAGAGTTGTGACAGTTAAAACATGTTCCCGTGTGGTTCTCAGTGTGCAACTGCATGCTAAACATACTCAGCATGCTCTAATCCATACTAAAGCATGTACGTATGGAATTTGAAGGTGATATTTTAAGAGGGCGCCGCATTCGGTTACGTCACGCAGATCTGTCGGCTCAGTGTCGGTTAATGGGTTATGTATTTTGTATTGGTTTTTTGGTATGTATTTTATTTGGTCTCCTCTATGAACCCCATGTTGTTCTCACAGTTAAAAGGTGGAAGATGAGGAGGAGTTCGACTTTCCTCGGGATACCGTGCTACTTTGGCTCCGGATTGGCTGAGCTGAATGGAACACGGTAATGTGGGTTTATTTTATTGGTTAGCCACAATGTTACTTGATGGAAACAAAATAAATATTGTTATTATCGATGAAGCGACGTGCATTGTCTGAAATTACATTGAATGCCTTTGTACATGCATTCATTGACCAAATTCAGTGATCCAATTTTTGCTTTTTTGTTAATTAAGGCACTAACCCCACTGACTAGCAAATTTATGACAAAAGCAGTTTCCTAAGTTACAGCATCTTGCAAAAATGTTTTAGTAGGAGCAGTTATTTAGATAACACAGCAGTTTGGTCAGCACTCGTGAGTCCAATACCTTTCCCTTTTCCCTTTGCTATGCTGTCACAAGCAATCTTTGTTATTAGTGGAGTGATATATAAAATATCATATACAATAAACCATAAAGTGCACATTATATTTTAATGATGGTTCAGTGTTATTGTGCTAAAAATGTATATGCTTAAATGTAATCCCAATGAATGAATAATTATTATAAATGATTTAAATTATAAATGATAATGATTTATAACCCTCTACAGCACCATGGTTTCATCTAGGACTTCCAGATTTATTTCCAGATCAGAAAATAAAACATACTCTTCCCTCATCATTTTAATAATACACTAAAGATGCACGCCAATATATCCTGATTTGATGATTATTGTAAACATATTACACATGGAGTTTTGTGTTATTTGTGAAGTTTAACCTTATGCTGAAATTGTCTGACAAGCCAACTGGTTTCATGGGAATCTGAAGATAATACAAGCATTCTAATATAGGCAAACATGAGAAGTGAGTGGCTATATGGCACTGTGAACAAGGTCAAATGAAACCATGCTATTTTAATGTTGAGAAATGGGCCAAAAAAATGTCAGGAGATGTCATGGTGCTGTTCACACGTACAGTGCTATATATAGAGCTGGGCTTTGTGCTAGGTGCCTGTGAAATAGAAGTTACTATTTATATGTGAAGTATAGAACAATCAAAATAAGTGGCTTAGTGGTTTTCGTGTGTGGGGTCAGGTTCATGACCATTCAAATGAAAGTAGCTATAATAAATGCATGGGTGCAGCCACAGCCTCTATAAGACTAGTTTGGTTTAGTTTAAATTTTTTTTTTTCCGGTTGAAAGGCAACTTAAGGTACACACATAACGTTTCACAATACACAGGTAGATATTGAAAGTAGTTCCGCTCAGTTGAGCAACCATTGTCCTAAAGTGCAGCTCTAGTTAGTGTGTTAAGATTGCAATTAAATAAGATTCAAGAAGCCAGAGAAGAAAAACTAGCAGAAAGTGAGGACAGAAGAACCTGGAACATAATTATAACCGGAGGGAAAACAACATTAGATTGACTGTAATGAGGAGCAGAATAGATGCATTATACTGGGGTTTGCAATAACTAGGCACTGGCCTGTACACTTTAACCTGGCTCTATGACTTGCAGTGAAGCAACAAATATCAACACTGTCACCTGAAAATAAGAAATAAGTGTGCATCATGACAGTAGAGATGATGTAGAAGTAGAACAGGGCACATTATATAAATTAATACAGAAAACAGGAGTAGACTCAAGACTGAGCCTTGGGGAACACCATGGAGAGTTGGTTGAGAAATGCAGCTCATCCATTGCTAACCACTGGTCACACGTGTCAAACTCCAGTCCTAGAGGGCTGCACAGTGTCTGCTAGTTTTCAGGGTGTTCTCACCACTGGTTTATTTAAGTCACTGATTGGCTAAAGAATTCACATGCCTTGTCCTCATTGGCAGGTGATTGAGAGGAAAGCACAAGAACCTGTATACACTGCGGCTCTGTGGGAATTTAGTTTAACACCCCTGACCCAAGTAGCGATGATTTAAAATTGGATTCCTGTTCCTGTTAACAGCACCAGTGTAATGTGAAGATGACAGATGTCTGTGTCCCCTACCTTAGGTACCGGTTCATGGTGGTGGACCGGTTGGGCACCGACCTTCAGAAGTTCTGTGACCAAAATGGCGGAAGGCTGAAGAGACTAACTGTTCTGAGGCTGGGATACCTGCTGGTGAGTCTATCACACTCCTGCCCTACCCATCAAACACAGCCCTTTAAAGGGCAGCACAGAAATTCAGTGTGATTTGTTATTATTTGATACATAAGTGATGAGAGGCAGGAACGGGTGAAAAAATGGCTTGTGAAAATGATTGTTTTGTGAAATCCTGCCTTCACAGTTGGATGTGCTGGAGTACATTCACGAGAATGAGTACGTCCATGCGGACATCAAGGCTGCTAATCTTCTGCTGGACCAGGGAGATCCCAGCAAGGTGAGCAGAGAGCAGCATTTTCAGACTGGACCAGCCAGTAAGAACGGGGTGTGGATACAATGTGTTCAGTTGTTTTACTCTTTATAATAGAAGTGAAGGTGATAGGAGAAGACACTTGTCCACTCAGATGAGTACTACTTATCCCCAGTAGTCTGACTCATAGGGGAGTGAAGTCCACTCTGATGAGTACTACCCATCCCCAGTAGTGTGGCTCATAGGGGAGTGAAGTCCACTCTGATGAGTACTACCCATCCCCAGTAGTGTGGCTCATAGGGGAGTGAAGTCCACTCTGATGAGTACTACGCATCCCCAGTAGTCTGGCTCATAGGGGAGTGAAGTCCACTCTGATGAGTACTACCTATCCCCAGTCTGGCTCATGGGCGGGTGAATTGGAGACGTGCGTGAGCAGCAGGTGCTGTGCCTCTCCTGTGTGGGTGGGTGTTGCACACCAGTAACTTCAGGCACTACTGCCGATTCCAGAATTCAGGAGAAAAAATTACAAGAAAGAGAAAGGGAAAGCGGTCCAAATTAAAAGCGAAAAAAATCATTAAAATAAAACAATAGATGCGTTAAAGGGAATAGAATCCTGGGTTCCAGGGTGACGGCCCCCTGACTGCCATTTCCTCACCCATTTCCCCACACAGGTGTACCTGGCAGACTATGGGCTCTCGTACAGGTACCGCCCTGGCGGAGAGCACAAAGAGTACAGAGAGAACCCTAAGAAAGGACACGACGGCACCATCGAGTACACGAGCATCGACGCTCACAATGGAGTAGGTAAGAAGACTGGAAAATGCACCTGGGTTATAGGGTGGGGTCCTATAGATGGTGCTACACACTAGGACCAAAACTACTATTTCAATACCAACAAACATTTATTTTGTTTGTCCATTTTTCCATTGGACTGGTTTGTTGATATTTTCCTCACAATGTATGTGTATTATGTAAGTGCAAGGGATATGAGATCCAGGTTTATACATCACACTTCACCAAAAAAGGACACTACTTTAAACCGACTTGCGTGCTTCCATTTCCCTTTGTTAGTCGTCGCTCTGTAGCTCAAAGGGATGTTAGACTTTCTTATTACAGTTCTAGTGTGTGTTTTCAATTGGCATTGTGATAAATTGCCACAGCGCCACTCTGTACAGGTTCTTCAGATTCACATCTTTTACTAGACTATTTCTGTACAACGTCTCAATGGCTAGAACAGCTGGCATCAGCAATTTTCGGTGATTAGATTTTGATTCAGTCAGAGGTTGATCTTGAGGGTTTATTAATACCCGCTTTATTCATTTTTGGTTTGAACACATTTTATGACTGGCTGAATCAGGAATAGAAAATAGGTCAATGTTAGTGATTGGGGAGAAGAAGAAAAAAAAAAAAAAAAAAAAAAAGTTTTGGAACTGCACCATAAGTCAGGAGCCTTTGATATGGCAGATTGATCTCGCCCTCAGTTATGATGTGGCAAACATAACCACCTTTGTTAGTTTGCTGCCCAGGACCTTTATATACATCTACCAATCCCTCATCTCTCTTTTTATTACCCTTAAAAGATATTGAAAATGCATTTACTGACAAATGACATACATGGTCCCGTTTTATAGTATATTGATCTTTCAGACCATGCATTCCCAGGCAGATTTAATTTAACAATTCCCTAATTAGTTGAAGTCATAACCTGCATCTTGTACTCATTTGCCATTAATTAAACCTTTGATGTTTTGTTAGACTGGCACTCCAAGCCGATAGCACACTTCAGTGGGAGTGTAGAAATCTGTTTACAAATATTTATTTATTCATTCCAGGGTACATTGATAGCCGTGTTGCTGCCAGTCAATGTGGTCAATACAAAGGACAAAGTGCTCTGTCAGCTATAAAGAGGGAAAAGTCAATTGTAATGTACTTGAAACAGGAGGAAAATGTTGATTATTGTAGTTGTTTTAGCAGATTTTGATGGTCTTTGAGTGCTGTAGTGCATAGTTACTTTGTCAATTTCTATCCCCAGAATATGTATTTATTCATTTATAATTTTTTTATTCAGGTAATTCAGAAGTCAATTCAATCTGTTCAAGCGTTCTCACTAAATCTTACGCCATCTAGTGGGACACTGTCGTTACTGGTGTTCACTGCTGGGGGAGACCATCAATGTGAAAAATACTATGCTGAAGTATGCTTGAAGTACATATTACATTATAAATAATGATATTATATATACATTTTAAATAATGAAGTATGCTAGAAATACAGTATACTATTTTTGGGCAAAGGCAACCCAAACAAATCCATGGGCCCCAGCCAAAAACACACCTCAAAACGTTCTGTCCCCATGAAAAGCTTTTGGTGCTGAAGGTGCGAGATATCCTTCTACGGTTGCTACTCAGTGGAAATCCAGTTTACACTGCTTTTAAAACAGCTTTTCACATTCCAGCCTCTTGTGGACTACCCTTGCTTTTCAGGTGCTGCATGCATCAGCCATTTTGTTTGTTGCATCTTCCCGAATCTGTTCCTCCATCAGTGTGATGCGCCCTGGTGCACATACGTACTAATGTAGCTCATCGTGTGATGAGGTCACGCCACGATCTCGCCAGCTTCGAGGCTTAAATCCTATTCTTTTTCTCATCCCGTCCCCTCTGTAAACCGACCCACGCGGGAAGACTGCGATAGGTCTGTGGTGGAAGGGGGAAAATGGGTTCCTGGGGAATACCTGTTGAATATCACCAGCCTGCAGAAGGTCACGGCGCCTGGCGGCTTCTGTTCCCGTCCATCCATGACAAAGGCCCGCGCGCGGATCGTTTGCGGCTGCCGCGCGCGGCTTTCAGCAGGGGGGAGGGTGACCTTTCTGGAGTGTTCCCCAGTGAGACTCCCCTTCTTCCTCCAGGAGACTCCTGCTTCACAGAGGTGTCGTCCGTTCTCCCCGCTGAGGGCCTGCCGACTCGCCGCTAAAGCCTTTACACCAGTGTGCCTACGGAGCTGTCGCCTAGTAACTCTGGAGTGACATAACACAACTTCCCCTTAGTAACTGCCATGATAGTGATGCACACTAATATCACGGGCCTGTTGGTATTAGCCCATAATGGCTTAAAACCATCTTACTGGATATAGGCCCGATGCTGAAGGTATGGCGAATATGACTTAATACGCCCCAAAAAGATGATGCCAAAATCATAAATTACTGTATGCAGCTCTCTAGATTCATGCTCTCTGCTCAACAAAAAAATTAAGTTTAAATATTAAGTTTAAAAATCCTTTCAGAAATATTTTGTTATACAACACTTGGTTGTCATTTGCATTTGTGCTAAAATGTAGATGGGGAGGTGTCAACATTGACCGAGCCAGTCAATTATAGGTTATTGATATCAACCCCAGAATTTTTATATCGCACAAATATAGTATTTACAACATATATAGTACAGTCTTTAGTGTTTATGATGTCCTCTAAAATGGGGACCTTTTTTTTTTTTTTTTTTTTTAACTGTTCTGTAATTCCTACAAGGATCACGCAATATAATTTTAAAACCTCAAATTAAAGCTGACAATCTGCACTTGAATCCTGCACCTATTAATGGTTTCAATTACAGTGTGAACAGAGCCAAGAGTACAGAGCCAAAACAAAGAATGTTGTGTTGCTATCCAAATACAAACTGCAGTATATGTTAATACACTAAATATATTAATACAACTACTCTCTGAGGTCATTGTAGTGGTTCTGGCCCAGATTGCAGTTGTAGCCTCTTTTGGATTCTAGCGTCGGTCTATTTGTCTGATGTACCATAACTGTACATTGCGGTCATACTTTGTCCTACAGTATATCCTACGTGTACAATTATTTGGCCCTAAGACCCTATTGAAGAATTGACTTCAGCTAGCTATTATTGATGAAGCATGTTTTTGCCATTATTTCAAAAATTTGATTATGTTGTATTAATCTCACCTATGTTCTATGCAAAATAAGGAGTATGCTGTTTATTTGCTGTGCTCAACAATGGCGACTGGATCAATGGTTTCTAGAGTTACTACAGCATTATTACTTAAATAAATGACATTTTATGAGTGTTATAAAGGAACTGGTGCTACCATTTTAAATTTGGGTCTTTTACCAAATGTTTTAAGAGTGCATCATATGCACTAAATAGGCCTGATACCAAATGTTGCTAAACTTCAGTGTCAACATGAAAAACATGACTATTATAACATGCCTGTGTTTGGAAAGAAAATGGGCAAACAAAATTGAGTCGCTGATTTAAGTAAATTAATTCAGTTTAATGTGCTGTATGAATTGTTACAAGCCCTAAAAACTGTTTTTTTTTTTTTTTTGTCCAGTCTACTGCTTACTTCTGGCAGTTAGTGAGTTTTTTAAATGAATTGTGGGATCAATGTCAGCTATAGATTGTAGTGGAGATTTCTCCCCTTGATGAATGCAGTCAATAGGTAATTTCTCCGGAGATGTGCAGCAGTTACAGTATTGAGTTGGTAAAACTCTCCAGGCAGGTCCCTGGATGTGCTTTAATTTACTCTTATTGATGAACTCAGGTTTGAGTTTTTCATAAGGACACGGTTAATGCAATGCCATTCTTTTCTTCTTCCCCCCCTAACATTCGAGGAAAAGAGGCAGTCAATTCGTAACTTTCAGGCCTTTAGATTCTGATGAAAATATCCTCAATTTGACAAAGGCCATTTCAAAAAATACAGTGGAAAGCAGTTAGGTGCACAGTGTACTTCGCTAGATGTACATACAATTTAGAGCAACTGCAAAAAAGCAGTTTTGAGTGAACCTGAATGTTCAGGCGTAGCTAAGGTTATGAAGGTCGCTAACCAGTAGCCGGTGCCATTTATTAATCTCTCTATAAAAGTTGCATTTAGGAAATTCTACCATGAGGAAGTTGGCTGATAATTACAGGAAATCCTGTATCCGATCGCTCTCTGTGTATTGTTTGTTCCCCGTCCTCTGGGTAAATCCGCAAACAAATGAACTTCATATTTCAGATCTATTGTTTAAGCGAGTAAACCGCCCAGAAGAATAAATGGAAGGGATGATATAAAAACTTGATTGTCATCGAAATTGGCAAAACTGCCTGTCAAAACTTTTGTTTACAGAAGGTTCCAGAATGCCGTTCCAGATCGTTACGGCTCAGTTTAAGCACTGCTAGCATTACGCAGCAGGGCAGGCAGTGAAAGGGAGCTTTAAATTCATTTTCATAACATACAACAAGCTATTACATTACATTAATGGCATTTGGCAGATGCTCTTATCCAGAGCGATGTACAGTTGATTAGACTAAGCAGGAGACAGTCCTCCCCTGGAGCAATGCAGGGTTAAGGGCCTTGCTCACGGGCCCAAAGGCTGTGCAGATCTTATTGTGGCTACACCGGGGATCGAACCACCGACCTTGCGGGTCCCAACCATGTACCTTAACCACTATGCTACAGGCCGCTGCCATGTCATTTGTCAGAAGCAAGTCAAGCAGATAACGTATTTTTCACGAGGTTATACAAGTGGCCTGGACAGCTATCTTAGGAGCGTGATTAGGCCATGTAGACGAGAGGCTAAAGGGGAAAAGAAAGGTGAGCGGTCCTGGAAGAGTTGATGATGTTACAGGAAGGCAAATGTATACTTGGATAGTGCATTATCGTTTTGATTTGTGTAGTCAGAGAACCCTACAAGGCCAAATCTGTGAGATAACCAGGAATATGAAAAACCGCATAACTGTTGTCCAAATACGAATCATTTGGATACTATGGATAGTAACAATATCCGGGATGTTACTATTAGCGGTTTACATACAGTACCTTGCATTGACAACACGAGTGTACTACTTGGACACAACAGTGAAGGCCGGCATCTACGTCAATAGCGACTTGCCACTTATTGTGTTGTCTCAAGTGAGAGGTAGCTGCTGCAGTGAACAGACTCTCCCATTCTACATTTGAAAAAGCAGGAAAATAAATCCTGAAGCTCTCATAGAGCAAATTGGCAAATGACTGAGCCGCACAGGTGCAGTGCTGCGGAGGAGGGACACGGCAGATAACCGCTTGGAAGAGCACCAGTTCTGCTCTTACATTCACCAGACCAGTAGGAGTGGAATTTCTGGAAGTCGGCGCTTGCATATCTGTGTTTGTTTTCGAAAGTGTAACGGAGCCATAATCGTTATTTAGCGGCAATAAAAACTAAGCCCGCTTGTCCGTTTCGTTTACAGAAATTCTGAAACTTCTGAAAATCCACGTTATGGAAACGTGCGTTGAGACACTATCCCCCACACGCTTCTTGCAAATGCAGTGCGGCTTGATAGTCTATTTGAGAACCGTGGGGAAACAAAAACACACACCGCTCCCTTTATCGTTTCCATCCTTCGGCTAACTCGCTTGTAGGTTTGTAAACGTTCCTAGTAGGTCTATTCCTGTCTAGTCCCACGTAGGTTTTCTGTTGTTTAGAAGATGCCCTAGTGGTTCGGGGGCAACCGGAGGGGCCAACCCCCCCCCCCCTACACAGAAGCGCACGGCAGTGGCCCTGGAGGGGGGCTCAGAGTTATTTTTCCCCCCTCTTCCACGGTTGAAACGGACACTGCACACAAAGGCGAGGCGCACGGAGCCGGGCCGCGGTTTGAAGGGAGACTCACTGCCAGAGGACCTGCAGGGGAGCAGCGGGCGGTTCAAAGAGTGTTATTGTTTGAATGTAGGAGCCAGAATCCTGGGGGCTGATGCGCCTCCTCTGCTCGCCGGGTTCACCGGAGCTGGGAGCTCGCCAGGGAGCGCCGCGGCAGGCGTGGGGGCGTGAGGCCGTTTAAAACCCCCGCGATCTCTCTCTCCTCGTTTCGGAGGCTCCGCGGTCCCGAACCGAACCCGGAGCCGCGGCGCAGGCCATCGATATTTCCAGACAAAGAAGTGTGCTTTGCACTCTGCTGAAAAAGCAGGATTTGGCCTGGACAAGTTGTGGGAGAAGTGAGTGTAGCTGGTATCAAATGTAATGAGAAGACTGAAAGGGGGGGGAAGCCAGCTTCCAGCCTTCGGGTATGCGTCGGTTGCGGGAGGGTTGGAGAAATCCCCGCGCGTTCGGGAAAGCGCGTTTACACTAGGTGGCAGTTGTGCTATGCGCAGCGACGCCGGCGAAGGCCAGCCCTGGACCCTGTGGACCCCACAGCAACATGTGTTAGCAATTTAGCCCCAGACATTTATTTCTTTGTTTTACTGCCTGGCTCTGGTGGAGAAAGTGTCGGGCTCAGGACGCGGGGCTGTCTGGATCATGTCAGAGGCCGAGAGGATCGGGTTCCCTTGACAAGCCAGACGGGGAGGGACGGGGTTAGGGGCTGGAGGGGGGGGGGTGAAATGACCCCCTCATTCGGCTCTCAGTACACCCCCCCCACCCCCTCCCCTCCGTTTGTCAGCGTGCCCGGGCGTCTCACCAGCTGAGAAAACAAAACTCTCCCCTCTTTCATCATGCCGTTTCTCCCGTCTTTATTAGGCATAGTTCATCGACAGCGGGGCCCTCAATCAAAGCGGCTTTTCGGTCTGAAGGTGAAGGTATTAAATCGCTCATCTGCCTTCATTCTCCCCGTCCTCGTCCTCCTCCTCCTCCACCTCCACCTCCTCCTCCCCCTCCCCCTCCCCCTCCTCCTGTCTGACTCCTGCAGCCCCCTCGCGGAGAGGTGACCTGGAGGTGCTTGGCTTCTGTCTGCTCCACTGGCTATGTGGAAGGCTGCCCTGGGACTCCGTGCTCAAGACGCCGCCACTGGTCCATGAAGCCAAAGCCAAGTAGGACCGCAAGCCCTTTTTCTACAACCGCTATCCTGACAGGCCCTGGACTCAGAACCCCGGGGTCCGTGTCAAAGTGGGCTTGGGAGTGTTCCTGAAGAAGACTGGGATGCGCTGTAATGTCAGTTCTGTCTAAATCATGACTGTCCAACCCTGTTCATCTACAGTCCTGTTGGTTTTCACTTCAACAGTAAAGCAGACGCCTCATTCAACGGCTAGATCTCGCTGAGCTGATACTTAGTAGAATCTGGTCTGCAAAATTAGGGTTAAAATGAAAATCTACAGGACGGTAGATCAGCTGGAACAGGGTTGGGCAGCCCTGGCCTAAATTTTTCTAAGTAAAATATTGCATTGTGACATGGCAGACAATACAGCCATCAGTATGCATGCATGTATATGCTTTTGGCATAAGGCAGACAAAGTATTTAAACCGTTTCGTAGCGGTCCTGATAGCACTTTTGAGCGTCAGCAGGACAGGCCTGACATGGAGGCTGTACGGGCGGGGCAGAACTGGCCCTGCCCCACAGCGGGAGGAAGTCAGATGAGGATTTTCTGCTTACCTCTGTATTCCAGTCATCTGGCAAGCGCCTACAGGCTACAAGTTATCTTCAGCGAGAGATCTCCTGTAGCTCTGCGGTCTGCAGTGTGGAAAATACTGTTCACGGGCGAATCCATTAGAGGCCAGAACGCGCATACTTCATCTGCAGTGATCCTTCTGTAAGCCTGGACGGTACAGGGCACTGGTGTCGGAATCCAGTCCTGGAGGGCCGCGGTGTCTGCTGGATTAACTCCAGTCCTGGAGGGCCGCAGTGTCTGCTGGTTTAACTCCAGTCCTGGAGGGCCGCAGTGTCTGCTGGATTAACTCCAGTCCTGGAGGGCCGCAGTGTCTGCAGGTTTAACTCCAGTCCTGGAGGGCCGCGGTGTCTGCTGGTTTAACTCCAGTCCTGGAGGGCCGCAGTGTCTGCAGGTTTAACTCCAGTCCTGGAGGGCCGCGGTGTCTGCAGGTTTAACTCCAGTCCTGGAGGGCCGCGGTGTCTGCTGGTTTAACTCCAGTCCTGGAGGGCCGCAGTGTCTGCAGGTTTAACTCCAGTCCTGGAGGGCCGCGGTGTCTGCAGGTTTAACTCCAGTCCTGGAGGGCCGCGGTGTCTGCTGGTTTAACTCCAGTCCTGGAGGGCCGCAGTGTCTGCTGGTTTAACTCCAGTCCTGGAGGGCTGCAGTGTCTGTCGCTTCTCAGTGCATTTCAGCACCATTGATTCATATAACCTGTAAATTGGCTAAAGCAGGGGTGTCCGATCCAATCCGAATAAGGCCAAAATGGGCCCAACACGAAGGTACCTGATTGCAATTATCATCGTTTTGATTGAATGAACTGACCATGATCAGTTCATTAGTTGAATCAGGTGTCATGGTGTTGGACTAAAACCTGCACCCACGCCAGCCATTTTTGTATAAGGTCGGACACCCCTGGGCTAAATTATCCACATGCCTTGTTCCCAAAGCATTAATTGAAAGAAAAGCAGAAAAGCCACAGACAAGGCAGCCCTCTTCTACTTCATTTTTTGCACCTCTGGCATAGGGGCAGCTTGAGGCAAAACTAGCTGTTCCAATTTGGGAGGAAAAGGTGTGTGTGTGTGTGTGTGTGTGTGTGTGTGTGTGTGTGTGTGTGTGTGTGTGTGTGTGTGTGTGTGTGTGTGTGTGTGTGTGTGTGTGTGTGTGTGTGTGTGTGTGTGTGTGTGTGTGTGTGTGTGTGTGTGTGTGTGTGTGTGTTAATGCATCTGCACTTGAATTTCCATTTGAAAGGAGGACAATGTTATGCAAATAGCCCATTTTAACACTGCATAGACTCCTGTTTTAGACTTTTATGTGTAACACTCTGTTCTCTGGGTTTTCTGTAGGCTGATGGCAAACCTGCCTGATTCAGTGATGGAGCTGTCTCCCCCAGGAACCTGCACAGGTGAGAGCTCCAACAGACCTAGGACAGGTAGCAGAGCAGGGAAAACCTCCTTAATCTTTCCCCAATCAGATCGGACCTTGCAGAAAAGCAAACGTTTTCAATTCTCATGCGTTATACAGATACGTCTTACAATCCTCACACATCATATTTTATATATTTTTAAATGTATTTTTTTTCTATAAAGGCAGTAGCAAATGCCACCTCCCAGAATGGTTGCGTGACGTATGATTATTATGCCTTGGGCTTCTTTCCCCCCCAAACTTGAGAGGTTTGCTGCATCTGGACTTTTGAGATAAGACCAATGGCATGCATCAATAATGCGCGGGTCGTACATCTACACTGAAGCAAGGCGACTGTAGCGTTGCCTCATTCAATCAGTCTGGAAGCACAGGTCCCCCCCACATACTGTAGTTAGCATTTTCCCTTAGTGCGCGTGTGTGTGTGTGCGTGTGTGTGCGCACACTATAAAATAACGTTTAAGAAGAGGGTTGAAATGAAAATGCTGCAGGCAGCTCTCGGCCTGTGCTCCGGTGATGTGACGCGGCCGCTCCCTGGAGAACCCCCCGTTCTGAAACGGAGCTGGGCGGCGCGCTGAGTGTGAGTAATTATGGGCCCGGCGAAAGGGCCTGCCCGCTGTCGACAGCCCTGTGTGCGTGACGCCGGGCTAACGGGGCTGTCATCGCAGGGGTGAGCCCAGGGTGCTGCAGGTTTCTCACACCGCCTGGCCCGCTGCAGACCCCGCCATCCGGCCCCCGCTCCCTTTCACAAAAACGCCGGACGTTTACGTATGTAGCCCTGAGGCCTCTCTCAGGGCTGGGATAGCTGAAAAGTGACCAGAAACTCGTAAATGATCATAAATGCTTCATTATCGAAAAACAGCTCTGAGAGAGAATACTTTGCCAGGTAATTTCAGTGTCTGGTTACGCTCCCAAGTCCTTGCTGGCAGTATTCACGCAGAATCTGGGGGATATTAGACGATATGAGTATTAACGCTCACTAAAACAACGTGTAAAGAGCTCATTTAGTAGCAGCCCATATTTTGAGTTGGGAGGTCAGGTACAATGAGGTGGAAGGGTATGGGCAGGACTGCAGGAGTAAATAAGGTGAATAAAGGAGGGGGCATTAGTGATGTTTTTTGTGAACAGGGGTCATTAGTGGTATTTTTAAGAAGGTGGCGGGGTAAGGCAGGACACTCATAGCTCTCTAATGTGCCGGTCCTGCAGGGGAGGTGGCCAGGTTCCTGCTCAAAGTCAAGTCCCTGGGGTACAAAGAGGAGCCGGACTACCAGGCGCTCCGCGACATCCTGGCGGAGGGCCGGCCCAAGACGGGGCGGACCGAGGCCCCGCTGGACCTCTCCAGACCCAAGGAGGTGGAGGAGCGCAGGCCCCCACCCGGCCACGTAAGCACGGCTCCCACCCTGCTCAAACACCGTGCTGGGGGGGTATCAGCCTTCCCCTGACCTCTGACCTCTGCACTTTAACTGCCAACACAGCGCCTCTTCACCCCGCTGCAGCCTGGGGGGCTGATTTAGGAACCAGGGCCCCTTCATACACGTCAGAGCCGCCTCTCAATGGGTGTGTCCTTAAATACTCAAATAATGTATCCTCCTTTCCTCCACTAGTCTCCTCCAATATGGAAGTATGGGGGGGGGGGTTAGGAGACGAGTGGAGGAAAGGATTTATTGTATTTATTGGGACACACCTATCCTCTCTACTGGTGAGCTAACTGGCCTTCAATTCTCCCTCAGCTGGAGTACAAGCTTCTAGCTTTTAATCGAGGCCTGGGTGCCCCTGCTCCAATAGGAACAGTTAGGGAATGTAATTCAGTCGAAGAATGCACTTAATAAAAAACGATACAGGTCGAGCCAGTGTTTGCCTGTATCGACATGATGCAAACGAACTTGTAGGCAAGCAGGGAAAGGTCTCATTTATCCAAAGCTTTTCCCCTGGCTGGGAATTTATCCACTGCCAGGGTTTTCCACGAGCCGCAAAATCGTTTTGCGCAGAAATGAGAATCGCATTTTCTTCTCAATTAAAACAAAGCAGCGGATCTTGACCGCCAAATTCGGTGTCGGCGGCCTCCGACCTTATGGCGGGGCTCGTTGAGAGGACTGGAGTGGGCGGCCCTATTCATCTGAATCACTTAACGATGATAGCCATCGCGGTTAACTTGAACCGCTGATCTGTGCAAATGCCTTAGCGGGCCAATTTGTGCGTTTCACACACATTATACAGAGGGCAAAAGATTAGCAGCCAAAATGATTATATATTTATTCATCTTGTCTCGCTGTAGGACTGTGCGACAGTTTGATCCGTTTTTAAATAAAACTCTTTGGTTACAAGGCTTTAGGACTGTAAGAGACTCTGACAGCAGTAGGGCCAATTAACTGGATTTACATGTCCCGTCGTCACATAATCATACCTGCACGCACGTGAAGTTAAATTTATCATTACCCGTCTAACGCAAGTTCACACAAGTTTGAGTCTTCACAATTACATTACAGGTACCCACTCGGGATTTTTCGGTATCAATTGTTTGAATATATCTGCATATAAATAAGCGTTTGGCAGATGATTTGAACAAGATTCAAATCATGTCGGAAACTTGGCTACTTCAGTTTCAGTTCACTCCTTGAAATTCTACGAGCACAAAAAAAAAGTTAGAGATTTCAGGGTAAACTGAAATGTTTTACACATCTTCTTACGTTAAAGGGACGGAAGCTGAACGGTACAGTAGATTAGCCGTACTGCGCTAATGAAACCAAACCAAGGCCGCTGAAAAGGTACCTGCAGGTCGTCCAGTGTGGCAGTTTGAACAGGTTTAACGCTCTGCTCATATTGGACCACATATGGGAGGAATACACCCTTTAGAAATGTGAGGGGGGGAAGCGAGGATATAGGATAGAAGATGTATAGGATAGGATATAGAACTGAAAACCTTCTGTACTTTCTACACGTCTCTTGATGGAGGGGAAAGAGAGATTCTCTGGTACAGACGTCCAGATCTGAAGAACGGTTCCTCCTACCTTGCGTCATGTAGCCCTTTTCCAGACAGAAAACACCAAGATCAGTGTCAACACCAAGGCCATTAATATTCCATTCTTCTCTTCTTTGTAGTCGCATTTCTCAGTGGTCACGTTACACTTCTCTCGGTCAAACTGTCGCTCTTACGGGGAAGAGTGGGTGAGAAGAGTCAAAGAGGGGAAGAAGAAAAAATAAATAAATAAAATAATAATAAAAACTTAAAACAATACCATCAACGTCACGCTCGCGGTTGGAACTCACGAGCACGTCCAACGGGGGTGAGGCGCGCCGGTTTTTCACGGAGCGTAAACTTCGCAAAGTTTGCTTTCCCCTCACCTGACCCCAGAAGTGATCTGTGGCCAAATTTCGTTTGGAGGGTAGCCGCCCCGGGAGAGCCGACGGCGTCGTTAATCAGAGGCTTTTCTCCCGTCTGGGTTCAGGGTCGGGGGAGGATGAGCGGGCCTCTCTGCTGCACTGCTGACCTCAGTGCGTGGAGCAAGGCCGTTCCCTGTTGCTGCAACACCGCCATTCACCCCGCAAACCCAAAGATAAACTCGAGAGTTTCAGGATAGTACCTGGTCCCCCAGAAACCCGTAGTCCCCCCCAAACCCCCATCTTTTACAGACGCCCCCATTTTGTTTAGGAGAGATGGATTGAAGCGCTTAACGGCTTAGACAAAGGTACATCCAGAGGACAGGACTGGGGTCTGGCTGTAGTCTTCACGGAAGGTGTGAATTCTTCATGGCTGTGGGGAATTGGCTGCACACATGCAGTGAATGAAGATGTTGCTCGTGGCTCAGGGGTTGATTTCTGGGAGCGTCTCATGAAGCTGTGCTCTCCTTCCTCCTTCACAGAAACCCGCCAGATCAACACCGGCAGTGCCCAGGCCACGGGCTCCGCCGCAAGAGGATGCTGGGACAGGTACTTCCCTCGCCAAATCGAAACCGGCGGCGAGGGCAGCGCCCAGACAGCCATCTCCACCCCAAGAGGATGCTGGGATAGCCAGTGGAAAGGAGCTGCAGTACAGAGCACCGGCTCACCAGAGGAGACCCAGACAGGCATCTCCACCCCAAGAGGATGCTGGGATAGCCAGTGGAGAGGAGCTGCAGTACAGAGCACCGGCTCACCAGAGGAGACCCAGACGGGCATCTCCACCCCAAGAGGATCCTGGGATAGCCAGTGGAGAGGAGCTGCAGTACAGAGCACCGGCTCACCAGAGGAGACCCAGACAACCCGGGCGGAGCCCACCAGAGGAGGTAAATGTTCGAAACCCACCGTTGGGTTTGATGCTCCCACAGGAGATAAGTGAGTGTGATATCCAGGTGAAACACGGGATATCAATGTTTCACATCCAAACCAAACTTGCTGTGCAAGTCAACAGACAAATAAAACACGCCACCAAAGTGAGTGGATTTTGATATTTGTATAAGTTCTTTAATGTAACATATGGAGGGCATTTTAAAGCAGCCTGTATACAGTACACGTGTCCTCTGTGTTTCAGAAGAAGAAGCCCCAGCCGAGACGCGTGGTCAGAAAGGTGCAGGCGTACGCGGACAGCAGCTCAGAAGAGCCGAGCGAAGATCTGGAAGATCCAGAGGACGTGAGCGTGCCTCGCCACCGATACTACCTCAGGGACACGCCGGCCCGCAGGCAGGGCGCCCGCGGGAGGCTCCAGCAGTGGGGCGGGCCCCTCGCCATCCTCTTCCTGCTCCTCCTCGCCATCCTGGTCATCCTCCTGCCTCATTCGTTCAAAAGGGTGGTGCTTCTATGACCGGGGGGTCAGGGCTTCTGCAGGGTCACCTTCACTGTCACAGGCTGTCAACAGTCGGGGAATATTTTTTTATTTTTTATTTCTACATTTTTAAAATAAAATAAAGCATTGTTATTCACATTGTTATGAGCAGAAAGTCTTTGTTTTTTTAAAATCCTACCTTGCTGCAGTAGGGGCACTCGCCGAAGATGGTGTTAAAACTCTGCCTGCTGGACGAAAGGCCTCTCAGCCACTGTGTGTGGAAGGAAACTCTGTTGTTCATGCCAACACACTAAAGGCAACAATGGCCCCGATAGCTCTGTCTCCGTCCGTCCACCCACTAACACACACACACACACACACACACACTGTCCACACACACACACACACACACACACACACCACACACACCACACACACCACACACACACACACACACACACACACACACACACCACACACACCACACACACCACACACACCACACACACACACACACACACACACACACACACACACACAGTCCACACGCTCCTATTTTACCAGTAAACAGTGGAGTGTGCTTGGCTCTGGCACCCTGTCGCCCGTCTGTTCGGGAGGGAAACAGACGGGCGAGCGGGTCTAACAATGGCCTGCCTCATGCACTCGGCTGCTTGTGTGTCCATCTGTTTTGATCACTGCTTTCGCATTCGACGTAAAGCCTTGCACCGTTTAAACAATAAACAGATGGAGCGCTTCACTATTTATAATAACTCAAATGTCACACCACAATACAACACGAGAACCACAGGCTTTGGGTGGCGGGGGGAGGGTATGGCTGTCTTGGACTCAACTCTAGTGAAAACACAGCAATCTGATAAGGAGACCTGGAGCCCCACACAGCCATCTTCCTGCTGGCTGCTGTATCAGTTGTGCATTTTTCCTTTACACGTTTTTACATAACCCTGTTAAGGCTGACAGGTACCACTGTGGCCCAACTGGTCTCTCTTCATTCCTGCATTATTACATAGGCCGTCACAGCCCTTTATATGGCAGAAATGTTGTGCCAGAAACATGTACTAGGAATAGGAACTGTGTGAATGTGTGTTAATGTTTGTGTGTGTGAATGTGAATGTGAGTGATTGTATGTGATTGTGTGTGAGTGTTTGTGTGTGACTGTGTGTGTGTGTGTGTGAATGCGTGAGTGTGTGTGAATGTGAGTGTGAGTGTGTTGGGGTGTGTGTGTGTGTGTGTGTGAGTTCGAGTGTGTTGGGGTGTGTGAGTGTGACTGTGTGAATGCGCGTGTGTGTGTGTGTGTGTGAGTATGAGTGTGTTGGGGTGTGTGTGAGTGTGTGTGTGAATGCGTGAATGCGTATGTGAGTGCGTGTGTGCATGTGTGTGTGTGTGTGTTATCACGCTCACCTCGTACAGACAGGCCTGGTGAAAGGGCTGTCCGCATCGCAGGTCCCCGCACACCTGGTCCGGGATAGCCGAGTCCAGGCGGTAGGAGTAGCAGATCCCGCACTCAGCGCTCAAACTCTGCAGAGAGAGAGCCGACGTCACCTTCACACACGCCCTCGCGCACGCGCTCACTCAAACGCGCTCAGGCACGCTGAGAACCCCTCGCCAGAACTTCCCGCGAAACTTCCCCGGCCCCCACAGCCACACGTAAACCAGACTGAGCCAGAGGAGGTGTGGGGAGAGCGGAGACTCAGGTGTGCGCGCCTGACCCCCACTCAACCGCCGTCTCAACCCCCCCATCCCCTCCCCACGCTTCCTCCTCTACTCACCGCGCACACACGCTGCTTTTAAGATAATTGCAACCCCCCCCCCCCCTTCCCCCTCCCCCCTCCCCAATCCATTAAAAGATGGCAGGTGAAATTTTAACATCTGGTCAAGTAAACTTTTCCCTCTTCTGAATGTTAATGGCGGCGCGGCATTAATCACCGGCACAGGCCGCAGACGAACACGGCGGCCTCTAAACCCGCCGGCTGGGAAAGGAAAATAAAACGGAAAAACGAACGGAGAGAGACAAACGGCGGATGGGCGATTAAACGGGCCCGGCGGTGCTCAGGACTCCCGACACCTTTGCTACGCTAACGCTCGTCTCTGTGAACAGCCCAATTACAGGAAACGTACACCCGGCATCGACTCCTCAAACCGGCTTCGCGCGCGCCTCCCTTTATTCCAAACGCCCGGCCGCTCTGCGAAACGTTTTGTTAGCGGACTCGTACGGAGCGAAGACGTTGCGTACAGATTTTGCGTGGGTGGCGGGAGAGGGGAATTCGATCTCCAAAACATCCTTCAGGTTCTGCAGCACGCTGCATTCCGGGTTCCTGAAAGTACACGGGATTTCTCGGTTACAGGGGCCAATTAAAAGCATGCAAATCGAGCTGTAGTGATTATAGGTCTAAGACAACGATGCAAACTATACGAAGTATTTGAGGGTTATGGAAACAACAGAATGAAAATATTGTTATTATGTATGGAAAATAAAAATATTGAAAATGTATATTATAATAATATTTACATTAGGGAAGCTCACAGAAAATGTGTTTACCATAAATGCATGTTCGAGTTAAGTTTGCTCCTCAGGGGGGTCACGACTACACAGCAGGGGGAAAAATATCCATCAGGAAAGTTATCAGTATTCAATGATACACATATAAACATGTACAAATGTTGTATGTAAAAACAGGGCGACTGGGTGGTAAGGCAGAGTGACTCTGACCAGCCCTCTGAGAAACAAGACATTTGTCATGAGCTCACGGTAATACTGGAATACCTCCATTTCCATGTACTCCTCCATTTGTGTATCAGTGTGTGTGGTGTGGTGTGGTGTGTGTGTGTGTGTGTGTGTGTGTGTGTGTGTGGAAACACCTCTGATGACAGGGAAAATGAAAACAAGCCATGTGGAATTTCCTGTCCGCCATTAATGATTGCACTCCATCGAAGGAGATCAATCTTGCAGGAATGGGATTGCAGCATTTTTTTTGGTTTGTTTATCAATAGTATATGCAAGAAGTAATATTCCACATGACCCGCTCACAGAGGTTCAGTGCCCCCCGTCGTCTGGCTATCGAAGTGTACATTTAATATCAATGGTATGAGATGCCTCCGACATTGCTAGGCAACCCACAAAATGGCGGGTGCCTCTGCTAGTCAAGCATGGCCTTGAATTTCAGGAAACCATCAGTGCAACTTAAGCCCCCCTGCTGCTGCCTGGTGCTCTCTTCAAATCTCATAAGCCAGGTACGTGTGAGAAATTTGCATTTTGTACATAAATGCATTTGTTTTTAGGAAGCGAGATTTAAAAAATGCACCAACCAAACAGTACTCACTATGCTCTGCTCCAAGCAGGCAGCATTCAGGCAGCATCTTTGGGTGTCTGCTGTCGATCTCCAACTTTATTGAGACGTTGTTCCCTGTGGAAACATGGAGGAACATGGGTTAGAATACAAACAGCACGCTGGTGCAATAAGACATTTCTGCAAAGTAGAAAATATGATTTTCATGTTTTTTCCAGGTTATAGTTTTGTCATCTTTCCCAATGAAGACTTCCCTTATAATGCCATTACATTTCTTAAATTGGGCTTGAACCATTTTATTGGGTGCAAGAAGCTCCGCCCAACCTCCATCAAGTCTGCTTTAGATAATCCTTCAATCTAGAACTGGCCCCCAACTTACTCTTTAGCTTTTAGACTTGGTAACACAACGTAAGCAAACAAGCATTAAAATAAAGGTCACAGCCGTTAATCAAAATAAATCAAATAAATGCAAATAAATCTGAACTTCCACTGAAAATTCTTGATCAAGAAAAGTGTTATCTAGGAGAACAGGTACACTTGAGTTTGAAGTTAGTAAGTTTTGAAGTTAGCAGTGGATTGAACCTCTCCTAGCACTATTCATGGATAAATCCACCTGTTAATATGTGAAACAATGCAATGGAATTCCTACAGAACAATAGGGGTTCAAATGCACTTACACATATACACAAGGTGTAATTTTTGTAATTTTCTGTGCAAACCTATTTAATTGACAGTTGATTAATTGATTTGTGGGTTTTTTTGGTTTTGTTTTTTTAAACACAGTACATAATCAGCAATAGATTCCCAAAAACAAACAAATAATGGTATGGTCCTCCTGTTGAGGGAAATGATGTGGTGAGGGACCTATCGGACTGGGTTACCGATGGCGATTCTCCGCATGGTGGCTGCTCTGGGCGGATCCTCCGGCTCCAGGACCCAGGTTCTCTCATCGATCTCGTCCAGCATGGCCCAGAACTCCTGCAGGGCCTCCAGGGCGGACAGGAACTGAGCGTGGATGTTCAGGAGGGTGCTCTGCAGGGGAGCAAACGGGCGTTTTCAACAGAGAAATCCCTGCCTTCCCAGGTCATACGGAGATACACCGAGCCTTTTCAGGTCATACAGAGTTACACTGTGTAGAGCCCACACTGTAGACCTTCTGCATGAGCCTTCTGAGGTCATACGGAGTTACACAGTGAAGAGACCACACTGTAGACCTACTGCAAGAGTATTTTCAGGTCATACAGAGTTACACAGTGAAGAGACCACACTGTAGACATACTGCAAGAGCATTTTCAGGTCATATAGAGTTACACCATGTAGAGTCCACACTGTAGACCTACTACAAGAGCATTTTCAGGTCATATAGAGTTACACCGTGTAGAGTCCACACTGTAGATCTACTGCACGAGCATTTTCAGGTCATATAGAGTTACACCGTGTAGAGTCCACACTGTAGATCTACTGCATGAGCATTTTCAGGTCATACCCGTGTAGTCCACACTATACCTTCTGCACAAGCTGCTTGCACAGGCACCGGGTTCGAACTGGGACGTAATGAAATTTCGTCACGAGACCCAGCAGTGGAAACCCAGCCCAACTCAAACCGCCATACATTCCGTATTTATTTTCGTATAAACGGGCAAAACACTTGAGCAAATGGAAACGACGACTTGCCATCTTCCGTAAAATGAAGGCGGTCGGAAGCCCAGCCTCCCCGCATTTTTAAGAGGCAATTCCGTTCGGTTAAAACCATTAACAAACGCCCCCCCCCACGGCCAGAAGATTTGAGCACTCGCAACTGTCGAACATTACGGCGCGCTGCAGACACGCATAGGGCCCGTGGTGCTCTGCCAGGGAGGACGTTTGTGTAATTGTGATTTAATCGCTTCAGTCAGCTGCACCGCGACAGTGTCCTGCCATCGCAGAGCCGGGTAGTCATTTACATTTACTGGACAAAAGCACAATAATCAGTTATACTTGGAACATCTGGTGATTGATTTCAACTTGAACGGAGAATAATTCCCATCTGTCTGGGGCGGCGGGCGCCTTATTTCAGTTGCAAATGATGTTGCACTCCTTGCTGAAGTGAGCAAACAAAAAAAAGAAAAAAAAAGAAAAGAAAAAAAAAAAGGTAAAATTTAAAAAGACAGACAGCTGTATTTTCGGATTGTCCATGGCTCTCTAGTTTCACTGTACAAAATTTCAGGGATATTTTCCCAATATCTGGCGGACATTCTGCTCTAGAACTGAGTCAAGAAGCACCATTTAAAAAGCTGTAGAATGACTGGTCAGTGGAGGGGTTAACGCCTCAATAGAAAAATGCTTTATTTAAAAAAACTAAATTCGAAAAACTAAAGCAGAGACTGGCGGAAGATGACACAAAGGCAATTGAGCAGACCTTAGCATTCAAACGGGCCTTCCGCATTGACACTGAAAAGTGCGCGAAATGTACAGGGGGTGGCATTTTGGAAATGGCTTACGGGAACGAGCCCGGCACGCCCAACCCGAATCAGACAAAGCAAAGATCATCTCGCAGTCGCCGGCCCAAGAGTCTCAGCCCGGGCCCAGCTCGGCGCGGCAGGAATTAGCGTTCGCGCGCTGCCCTTTAATTCTCCGCCGCGCGCGCACACGGGCGTTTCAAAGTTCAGCTGCGGCCCCGGCCCTGGCGGCTTAAACGCGGCTCTCGGGGCGAGCTCGTAAATCAGGGCCGCTGATTGACAGCTGCTGGAGCTTGGCGCGGCCTCCCTGCCTGCTGTCGGCGAGCGGGAGAGCAGGTGGCCCTCTCCGGGCGCGCCCGTCCAGCTGTGGGCGCGGGCCTCTAATCTAAACGCTTCTGAAGGGTTCGGTCTGCGGACCGTTTCCCCGGGCCCCGCCGCTTTACTTCCGCTCGTGCTTCGCTGGAGAGGCCCCGTCTACGCCCGGAAGCCCGCAGCAAACGGGGCCCCGCCCGCCGTGATGTCACCGGCCCCGCCCGCCGTGATGTCACCAGCACCGCGCGGCCCTCCTGCCCAATGAGACCGCTGACCGACGCCGTGTTCAGGATGACACTGTCTCTGCCGCTCTGTAAAGGTCTGTGGTGCGTTGGTGGCAGTCCCTGGGCGGAAACCAAAACCAGCGAGTGAGGGAATTCAACTGCACCACAGGCACAAGCACGCAGCACAGAAACGCTAAGGAGTAACGAGCCTTAAACTAAAGCTAAAACACACCGATATTAATGCTAATTCTGTAAATTTTCAGTAAATACCTGTATTATACAGCTAACAGATTTGTGGAGAGTATGCAGGGCACATCACTCACACGTGCACACACAGAGATACTTCCAAAGCCAGTACTATGTTTCCAAGGAGCAGTGGAAATTCATTGCACTAAAGGGGCCACCACAGGGTAAAGGATTCCAATCTGTGTTTAGTCAAACAGAGCAGACTCCGCTTCTCATTTCAATCAGCAGCACATACAAGGACACGCACGCAGGCACGCACGCACGCATAGACACACACGCGCAGGCGTACACACACACACACACACGCGCAGGCGTACACACACACACACACACACACACACACACACACACACACACACACACACACACACACACACACACACACACACACACACACACACACACACACACACACACACACACACACACACACACACAGAGCCACCAGGGGCTTCCACACCATGTCCAGAATAAAGCACACAAAAAAAGGACCCATATTCAAAGGCTTAATATCATTCACATTCTAATTGGTCCATTAAAGCACCTATTAGCCATCTTGTGAACATACGCTTTAAACACTGCCTCTGGTCCCCGGTGTGGTCTCAGAGTTTCCACAGCCAGCACGAGTGAAGGTGTAAATGTTAATGGCCGTCGTCATGTGTAATTTCCCCCCATTGTGAAACCTCAGGACACATAATACAGCCAATTTAGCAAGATTTCTGATGAGGGAAGCTTCCATCTTGAGGGCTGGAATATTAAGCAGTTTTTTTTTTTCCTAATAAAATCCCAGAATATTAGCTGACACGCGGTTATGATAACACAATTTTAGACCGCTCGCGAATCTGTATTCTCTTCATGTGGACATTAGACGTCCTGTACTTGAAAAGCAGATTGTTGTACTTGAAAAACACAGTGACTACATTTGGTAGACCTGCACACCAGCATGTTAATGCAAATATCCAATTAGGCAGACATCGTGAAGAGGTTCAGTTGTTATTCAGACCAAACCTCAGAATAGGGAAGAAATGTGATCCAAGTGACTGACCGTGTAATATTTGTTGGTGCCAGACAGGGTGCTTTGAGTATTTCAGAACCTTCTGATCTCCTGGGATTTCCAGACACAACAGTCTCTAGAGTTTGCAGAGAATGGTGTGAAACATCCAGTGTTAATGATAGAGGGCAGAAGAGGGATTCAGATTCAAGCTGACAGGAAGGTGACAGTAACTCAAATAATCACGTGTTACTACAGCGGTATGCAGAAGAGCATCTCTGAACACACGTCGAACCGAAGTGATTGGGCAACAGCAACAGAAGACCAAGTAAAAAAATAAAATGAAGTGGTCACCTAATAAATACTTAATAAAACGGTATAATACAGGCATATAGTTCTTGATCGTCCACAAGTTCCCCTCGAGATGAAGACAGTTGACAAAACCCATCAAAACCTTCTTTAAAATCCACTAGCTTTCATGAAGAGGATCACTGAAGCTTCAGCAGGGCCTTTCCGATCGAACCGTTTCTCTCTGCTTCCTACGTGCTAATATAGGACTTCTGAGGACGGCGTTTTCCACTTTTCCTAAAGGAAAAAAAAAAGAAATAAAAAGATGGTAGACGGATCGTATTCCAATAAAAGGTAGCAGGAATGCGCGCAACACCGTCTGGCCAAGGAAACAAACGAAGCGCAGAAGGAAATAATTAATGGCCGAGATGTTCTGGCGCGCTGAGACGCAGAGAGGGGTCTTGCTGGGCGCGCTACGACACCTCCGCGCTGCTCCGCGACGAGCCCCGGAGAGCGCTCTCCCAGAGTCCCGCGCACGGCGCAGAGAGGGAGCGAGGAAAGACGGAAAAAAACATTCCTCTCTAAAGTATGAAAAATCTGACTGGGAGGGAGGGGGGGACTTAACTGTGCTTTTTACATTTAAAGGCGATAAGTCGACAACAACGGATAATTCAAGAGCTGGGACCTGCCGGTTCGAACGAAGGGCCAGAGGTGGACATGAGTTAACGGCGAGTTGCTCGCTCGTACGGGGAAGTTTTATCCCGCAGAGTCGCTAAAGCGCGTAGCAGGAAAGTAAACCGTCAGTGGGTCCAACGCCGGGCCTGATGGAGTGTCAGTTCCTCTCTGAAGACGGGAGGGAAACATGGAGCCCGGACAGGCTGACTGGCCTGTTCTGCTCATCAAGTACGGTTTGCTGTGTGTGTGTGTGTGTGTGTGTGTGCGTGTATAGAAAACTCCACAGTCCACCTATCTGCCCTTTGTGTGTTAGCAACACACACACACACACACAGTTGAGGTAGGCCCAAAGGCTACACGTACATCAGACTGACGTGTCTGACAGACAATAGTATCGTATCCACCCGTCATGCATTGGCATGTCTGCTGTTATCGTCCACATGGAAGGGACATAACCACTAGCTACTACTGCGTTATTGCCATCCACTGCACCACACCTTTCAATTTCCTGGAGTAAAAACTACTTTACTATAACTTTGTTATCACATAGTGTCAAGTAAAATTACGCACACATATATGAATATATTACGGGTCGAACAGATGCGAAAATATGACTTTAGTCACATTAGTTTAATAGAAAAGGCAGGAGTTATAGTTCATGGGGAATTCTGGTTTTATGTCTGCAGTTAGTGACTGCCAAAGCCCCTTGCTGAGATCGCCATGGCGATGATGCTCAGGGGGGGTGGGGGGGTGGGGGGGTGCAGTAGCAGCGGAGGGAGAAGGCGGAAGAGGGGGAGGACGGAAGGCCCCAGGGAGAGACGGGGGAGGACGGGTGGGGTCAGGAGGTGGTGTTATCCGCCAGGAGAAGCGCGCAGCTTGGCTCCGTCTGGGTGTAGGTGGAAGGTGTTAGCTTCGCCTGCTTCTCTGCACGGATTTGAAAATGAGGTGGGCACCCAAGAAATGTGCGTTTGTGTGTGTGGGGGGTGAGGGGATGGGGGGGGGGGGGGGGGGGGGTACTGACAGAGGAGGGACAGGAAAAATGAACCAAAAATTATGGGTCAGCATGACATTGCGGTGCACACAATTTAGCATCGAGCAGGTGCAAGGACTGCGCAATTACTTTCCAATTAATGCCAGTCCCGTGATTATAGTTATTCTTCTGATATAAATATATAGTGCAAGTGGAAACGTCCTTGTAATTGAAATGGTGGTGAAATAAGCCCCCGGAATGAGTTGTATAATGTGTGCGTTTCTGATGTAGATATCAGTCTGAGTGTCTCCTCGTCTTCCCTCAAGTATTCCAATTAGGTCTCTTTCTCCTCCGGGCTTCAGGGATTGCTATTACGGTTATCAAGAAAATGAGCGATTATAAACAAAACAGGGGAGTCCGTGCGCGTGTGGTGTGTGTGTGTATGTGTGTGTGTGTGTGTGTGTGTGTGTGTGTGTGTGTGTGAGAGAGAGAGAGAGGAGGGGTGGTCATCAGAAATGCGTGTACTCGCCCATTGATAACACGGAAACTTCTGGAGGGTGTGAGGCTCGGAAGACTAATCAGCTTGGGACAAAAAAACCTAAAAAAAAACGCCTGAATATGCACCGTAATAACAGTCTTTGGAGAAACTGAGCAGCCCCCCGTTTACTGTGTTAACTCTGGGTCGCACAAAGGACCAGATAACTCAGTGCACACTGTAACGGTCTTATGAACAGAGCGATACATTTTTAAACAAATCATAAAACATAAAACGCAGGGATTCGCAACACAATTAGAGCAGGTTTCATTGGGTCGGCTCGTGACACGATGGCAAATGCAGCGACGCCGAGGGAATTACTGCAGGCTAAAAACTCACAAATGATTGCGCAATTATACCTGCTGGTGAGAGACAGGTTTTGTCAGTTTGGACGCGAGTCAGAGAGGGGGCTTCTGCCCGAGGCTCTGTCTCCTTACAGCCCCTCTCTCCTGGCTGCGAGCAGAGCCTGCTCCTGCTGAGAGACACCTGCACTGGAGCGGCCCGGGCCCAGAACCACCCGCGCCCAACCGCACACACTCACTCATATACACACACACTCATATACACACACACACACTCACTCATACACGCTCACATATACACACACACTCACACACACACACACACACTCACTCACTCATACATGCTCACATATACACACACACTCACACACACACACACACACTCACTCACTCATACACGCTCACATATACACACACACTCACACACACACACACACACACACTCACTCATACACGCTCACATATACACACACACTCACACACACACACACACACACACTCACTCATACACGCTCACATATACACACACACTCACACACACACACACACACACACACTCACTCATACACGCTCACATATACACACACACTCACACACACACACACACACACACTCACTCATACACGCTCACATATACACACACACTCACACACACACACACACACACACTCACTCATACACGCTCACATATACACACACACTCACACACACACACACACACACACACACTCACACTCACACACACACACACACACTCACTCATACACACTCACACACACACACTCACTCATACACACTCACTCATACACACTCACACACACACTCACTCATACACGCTCACATATACACACACACACACACACACTCACACACACACTCATACACACACACACACTCACACACACACACACACTCATACACGCTCACATATATATACACACACACACACACACACACACACTCACACACACACACACACACTCATACACGCTCACATATATACACTCACTCACTCACTCACTCACTCACTCACTCACTCACTCACTCACTCACTCACTCACTCACTCACTCACTCACTCACTCACTCACTCACTCACTCACTCACTCACTCACTCACTCACACACACTCACTCACACACACTCACTCACACACACTCACTCACTCACTCACTCACACACACTCACTCATACACACACACTCACTCACTCATACACACACATACACACATACACACAAACACACACACTCACAGACACACACACACACACACACTCACACACACACACATTCACACACAGAGACACATACACACTCGCTCATAAACACACACACGCACACGCACGCACGCACACACACACAAACGCATACAAACAGCCAGACAAACACAGACGCACACACACCCAGTCACACACACCAGCACGCAGCCTCGCCCCAGCCCACCCACGCAAAGGACACACTCTTGGCCTGGCGACGGCACGGCTAATAATTACTCATTCAAATGAAGATGTCAGGATGGCAGGGGGGGAAGGGGCCTTCCCAGCCCGGCACAGGGAAAATACATCAAGACGAAGCGGCCCAGCAGGACGACAGCCACCAGACGGCAACGCTGCTCTGAGCCGCACTCTCTGTCCGCGCGCCCCTCACCCGCGACGCGGGAGCGCCGACAACTTCCCACTCGGCTCCTCGGGCCGGAGCGGGACCGGCGTGTCGGTTCAGAGCCCGTAACTTCAATCTCCAGTCCGAGTCCAAAAAAAAAGGAAACATTTTTAAAAAAAGAAAGAATAACGTTCGCTCTGGAGCGGGCGAGCGCCGCGAAACGCCCACCCTTCTATTGGACGTGTTCCTGGGTTACAATGCCGAGCGAGGCAGCCAACTCCGCGTTAGGTAATGCATTATCAGTCACTTCTGATTGTTCCCAGATCTCAGGCATTTTTCACACGTGTACTGGACCGAGCCGAGCCTCAGCTTCTCGCCATCCGCGGTGGGTGTAAAGTCGATAGCGGTGTGCGGCTATGGCCACCTCACAAGCTGGCCCGCCGGCACCTGCGGTCCGATAGCTAACCGAAGCATTCTAACAGCTCCACTTAGTTTGTGTCTCTCCCTCTTTGTTTTGTATTATTTTGTCGGTTGCGGTTGGCGCGCTCGGCTCCGCAGATGGCGGCGTCCTCCGGGCGCTAACGGGCCGGGCCCTGCGGCGGGCGCTCTTTAGCGGTAAAGGCGGGGCGGGGCGGGGAGGTCAGGGCGGTAATCGCAGCCCGTAGGAGCGGAGCTGGGGGGGAGGACGCGCTCCATCGATCACTCAGCGGGGGGCCCGGGCGTGTGTGTGTGTGTGCGTGTGTGTGTGTGTGTGTGTGTGTGTGTGTGTGGGCGGTGAGGAGCGGAGCGGGCGTACCTGCGGCGTCCAGGTGATGTTCAGGGGGAGAGGCAGGTCTGCGGAACATTCCGGGGCCTCTGCTGGGTGCTGGAAACAGGGCAGGGGATCACAGTAAATCTCCCCTGACCGTGATAATGACACGGAAACCAACCAAGAATTAAACATAAAACAAATACACCAATGCTCTTTTGCTAATTGTCCTATAATAATTATATATACAGAAAGATTACATTTTAAAAATTTTAATTAAATAATTGGCAAGTGCAGGGCAAACTTTCAAACTGGGCAACACAGGCATTGCGCTTAGACGGCTTACCAACAAAAAGCATAACTGCGATCAGCACATGCATTTCAAAATATACATTTGCTTCATTCTCTTCAACAGATATATCCTATTCATTTTAATGCATTTCTTCTTTTTTTGCATACTGTATGACAAATTAATATGGAGCCAAGTTCCGACACAAAGTAGTACATGCAATGACGGGTCATTGCCCGTTGTAATCTTAAGAAACAAAAAAAAAAGAAGAAAGAGCTTGGAATTGCTGTGTTTACTGGACACAGTACATTTTTTCCCCCCTTATTTAGTCTCTTTCTCTGCGGTTCCCTGACCAATGGTGAGTAGTGAGTGACACTTCCAAGCTCTCCACCAAATTCAAATTTGGTAGCTGTATGCCTTTCAGTCTGTGACAGCCAGACACTTTTAGGGCAGAAAAATAACAAAAACAATAATACTCATAAGAACAATCCTAATAGTGTTTCCAGCAGCTTCCTTGCTTGGACCCCTAATACTAATAATCACTTTACTCCTTCGGCAGCACTAGCCGTTACTTCATACCTCAGCGTGCACACACTCAATCACTCACACTCACACTCACACTCACACTCACACTCACACTCACACTCACACTCACACTCACACTCACACTCACACTCACACTCACACACTCACACTCACACTCACACTCACACTCACACACTCACACACTCACACACTCACACTCACACTCACACTCACACTCACACTCACACACACACACACACACACACACACACACACACCTCGCTCCGGCCCGTGTCTGAGACGGCGTGTGCGGTGACCTAGCTGGGGAGGCGAGCAGATGTGCGGGCGGGGGACGGGGGGCTATTTTTACCCTGCGGCGGACAGGTGGGCGCAGGGGGGTCCTCACGCCCTGCTGAACGGCATCAGGACAGGACCGAGAGGCACGCCGCTGCTCTGAACGCACCCCGCCAACACCCCTCTCTCAGCCGCCACAGGGCGACCGGGGCCCCCAGTAACCAGCACCAGGTTCTCTGCGGTTCTCTCTGAGCTGGGGAGATGGATCCGCACCGCTAAAATGTCATCGACTCCTGGAGCGAAAGAGACGCTCCCGTGTTCATTCGTGTTTCCGGACATTATGGGACACCTTTCAGATTCATTTCGCATACTGTATGGCTCGATGATTAAATATTCCAATCATCAAGCCCTGCTTTTCCCCCCTGTCCCAAATGCTGCAGGAAACATCAGTTCGGTGCAAATAATTACAGTGCAAGAAGGTCTGCCATCGCTCACACTTTCAGACAGGCAAACTAATAACAGGCAGGAGTCACAGACACAGGACGAATACGTCACACGTGTCATATGTAATAAAAAGTACAAGAAAAAAACAATACAGTAACAATAATAATAAGAAAAATAATAAGCGTTTAAAGTTGTTAAAGGGTGTAGTTTTGTGGTTAAAGTTGTTAAAGGGTCTAGTTTTGAGGTTAAGGTTGTTAAAGGGTCTAGTTTTGTGGTTAAGGTTGTTAAAGGGTCTAGTTTTGAGGTTAAAGTTGTTAAAGGGTCTAGTTTTGTGGTTAAAGTTGTTAAAGGGTCTAGTATTGTGGTTAAAGTTGTTAAAGGGTGTAGTTTTGTGGTTAAAGTTGTTAAAGGGTGTAGTTTTGTGGTTAAAGTTGTTAAAGGGTGTAGTTTTGTGGTTAAAGTTGTTAAAGGGTGTAGTTTTGTGGTTAAAGTTGTTAAAGGGTGTAGTTTTGAGGTTAAAGTTGTTAAAGGGTCTAGTTTTGTGGTTAAAGTTGTTAAAGGGGCTAGTTTTGAGGTTAAAGTTGTTAAAGGGTCTAGTTTTGTGGTTAAAGTTGTTAAAGGGTCTAGTTTTGTGGTTAAAGTTGTTAAAGGGTCTAGTTTTGTGGTTAAAGCTGTTAAAGGGTCTAGTTTTGTGGTTAAAGTTGTTAAAGGGGCTAGTTTTGAGGTTAAAGTTGTTAAAGGGTGTAGTTTTGTGGTTAAAGTTGTTAAAGGGTGTAGTTTTGTGGTTAAAGTTGTTAAAGGGTGTAGTTTTGTGGTTAAAGTTGTTAAAGGGTGTAGTTTTGAGGTTAAAGTTGTTAAAGGGTCTAGTTTTGTGGTTAAAGTTGTTAAAGGGGCTAGTTTTGAGGTTAAAGTTGTTAAAGGGTCTAGTTTTGTGGTTAAAGTTGTTAAAGGGTCTAGTTTTGTGGTTAAAGTTGTTAAAGGGTCTAGTTTTGTGGTTAAAGCTGTTAAAGGGTCTAGTTTTGTGGTTAAAGTTGTTAAAGGGGCTAGTTTTGAGGTTAAAGTTGTTAAAGGGTCTAGTTTTGAGGTTAAAGTTGTTAAAGGGTCTAGTTTTGTGGTTAAAGTTGTTAAAGGGTCTAGTTTTGTGGTTAAAGTTGTTAAAGGGTCTAGTTTTGAGGTTAAAGTTGTTAAAGGGTCTAGTTTTGTGGTCAGCACGCTGCTGGAGCACTTGGGGTCAGGCCGGACTCCCTCACCTTGGCCTTCAGCTTGAGCGCGAGGACGTGCTGGCGTCCGGAGGAGTCGTGGGCCTGCAGCTTCAGAGAGCGCAGCTCGCCATCCAGGAAGAGCAGCCTGGGGACAGAGGGGGAGATGAGGCACCGCCAGGGTGAGGGGCTGGGGACAGAGGGGGAGATGAGGCACCGCCAGGGTGAGGGGCTGGGGACAGAGGGGGAGATGAGGCACAGCCAGGGTGAGGGGCTGGGGACAGAGGGGGAGATGAGGCACCGCCAGGGTGAGGGGCTGGGGACAGAGGGGGAGATGAGGCACAGCCAGGGTGAGGGGCTGGGGACAGAGGGGGAGATGAGGCACCGCCAGGGTGAGGGGCTGGGGACAGAGGGGGAGATGAGGCACAGCCAGGGTGAGGGGCTGGGGACAGAGGGGGAGATGAGGCACCGCCAGGGTGAGGGGCTGGGGACAGAGGGGGAGATGAGGCACAGCCAGGGTGAGGGGCTGGGGACAGAGGGGGAGATGAGGCACCACCAGGGTGAGGGGCTGGGGACAGAGGGGGAGATGAGGCACCGCCAGGGTGAGGGGCTGGGGACAGAGGGGGAGATGAGGCACCGCCAGGGTGAGGGGCTGGGGACAGAGGGGGAGATGAGGCACAGCCAGGGTGAGGGCTGGGGACAGAGGGGGAGATGAGGCACCGCCAGGGTGAGGGGCTGGGGACAGAGGGGAGAACGGGCCAGTTCTTTTGGGGAGCGTTAATGGCGCTGTAGCGTGTTTCTTGAAGGGGGGGGAGGGGCTTATTTAGGGTGCGGGATGGGGGACAGACCGCGGTCAGTGCTGACCATTCCCATCAGCCCCAGGACACTCAGACGCTCACTGTCACCATTCACTTACAGACACATAAACCTTCCTGTCAGTGGAGCTTTTGATCCATCTCCACGCTTCTCTCTCTCTCTCTCTCTCTCTCTCTCTCTCTCTCTCTCTCTCTCTCTCTCTCTCTCTCTCTCTCTCTCTCTCTCTCTCTCTCTCTCTCTCTCTCTCTCTCTCTTCTCTCTCTCTCTCTCTCTCTCTCTCTCTCGAACAACAGATACGTGCTCCCTCTCTCTCATACTCATTGTAACTGGCTTCTGCACAGTTTTTCTCTCTTCTTCCCAACTTGTTAAATCTCGCACTGAGCGGACCAGGTTACTTCCTCAGCTACAATTCGCAGTCTGGCACTTAAAGAGCCGCAATTACATGTTTGCAACGTATCGCTTGTTCTAAACTTATAAGGTGATTGTGGAATTGTTGATTCATTTAATAGTTAAGGGTGAGAAAAAAAAAAAAAAGAAGAGAGGAGCTGGCAGAAATGAAATGAATTAAGTGGTTCCATCATTGAGACTTCAGACTGCACCTCACCGCTCAAAGCAGTGAAGGCAGTCAGTCTTCTGATTCAAACACTCTCCTCTCATAAGCTTGACAGAAAGGTTGTATAAGGACACATACTTCAAATGTAAAATTTGGTCTTGCAAGCCACCATCACAAAAACATGTATAATCCCTGTTTATCGGTAAAACATGCACCGATTGCACTACACCACCAACATTGAGCAGATCCTCTTATCCAGAGTAACGTTCGAGTAGAGAACATCAGTTTTAGTCTGAGCAATACACATTATTAAAATCAAAAAGTAAAAGCCTCCTTTTGCAGAATGGTTTTCCAGAAGCTCAGAAATCTGGCACTGGCCTCAAACAGAAGCAGGAGGAAGTGTTCAGCACAAGACTGGTTCCGACCACGGCAGACGACCCGCACCGTTTGATTACGGATGGTCTTAAAATATCCCAGAGAATGGAATAATAAAATGACCCCCGGTCTGCACAGTAATTAACGCTGGCCGTGCATTTTTCCAAGGCAGCCGAAGCTGATTAAAATGACCAGGTTTCGCAGCAAGTTCACTTACCGTGACCAATCAGATGTGCCCAACTATATCAGACTCAAGGCTATTAACACCGATGCCAATTAAGGAGCTAAATTAATCTCGAGTGCATTTACCAATAGGCCCGCTGCAATGCTTCTGACCGCAATTCAGTATTAAAATGTTCACCTTGTTTCCCCATAACTTCAACATTCTCCCATTAAACTGGAGAGGTAGCTTTCTAATTAGATCAATTTGCATTTGCTAATGTCATAATTTCATCTCGGGGCCATTAAGAGGGAAAGGGAAAAATTATCAATCCGGCGAAAGCAGTGAGCTACGCCACGCGACTGAAAACGACTGCGACTTTGACACAAAACTGTGGCACAATTAATAAACCTGTTAGTCAATTAAATATTAATTTAATTAATGACAAGCGCACAATAACCTTGCTGTCACTCATTTCGGTACACTGTCAGCGTTGTGTATATTCTTCAACCCGAATCACCACAAAGGGCATCTCTCTCTCTCTCCCTCTCCCTCCCTCTCCCTCCCTCTCCCTCTCTCCCTCTCTCCCTCTCTCTCTCTCTCTCTCTCTCTCCCCCTCTCTCTCCCTCATGGATACCGTTTTCAAGCTCAGCAGCAATCAGAGCAGTGGTGAGCTCTGGTGGTCAATAAGAAACAGAGATGGCAAAGGGTATGGTAAAGTGACAGAGCGATTACCTGTAATGGCTTGCAGTGGTGGGCGTGTATATACACAAGAACAGTGCGGGAAATAATTACTGAAGATAAGCCATTAGCTAAGGATCCTCCCACTTCATGCCTATAAGTGAATAAAAAGGCTGAGGGTCTGCATCTCGTTTCCAGAAGGTCACAAACCACCACTCACCAGGAAGACAAGGCCACTAGGCTTGGAGAAGAAAGATCTGTCCATCAGAGCAGCTACTGATGTGAAGTCCCAAAAAACTCTATCCACAGTCATCATTGAATCACGGTTACAACTTACAGAAATAACCGCCTACTCTGTCAACTGGTCAAAGTTCTGAGATGTTCGCACTGGTCAGCATCTGGTTTTAGATATTGGACAATCTACAGTATAACAGATTTATACAATACTCAAAATGTGTTTTCTAACACAAGTATGCACCCGTTCTGACTGCTTTTTTCTTCTTCCTTTCGATAAAACAAGAAGCACTTCCCCAAAAAATAAAGGAAGTTAACAGTAGGTCCGAAGTTTCTGCACCATTTCCCAGCATATCTACCGCATTGCAAAATACAAAGGGTCATGAGATAAAGCCCTTTGTGGTTGGGCATTGGATAATCAGAAGGTAATGATACAGCCATTAGTGATCTGATGTTTATCGATCAAACCATGAAAAAACCCATAAATGCAACATCCGTCCCTCGTCAGTCTGTTACATGGGTGTGGCAGAAAACCTGAAAAATACACTCTCACTCCAGCTTACCGTGATAAAATGTTTCTAATTGATAAACTGTCTCTATTCTGACCCTACCAAAGGGAACCCCATTCAGAATGGTATGGAAATAATTCAAAACTTAATTTAATGCTTTCAATTCTTAGCGGTTTCAGCATCTCCCAAATCACAGATTGCAATATTTACAAGGGTTTTTAAAACCCTCTGTTCGCCTCAGATTCCAGCGGTGTGTTTATATGCGTCTTGAACTCGTGGCTCATTGATGTCATCTTGTTTACTTCACCAGAGGAATATGCAGCAGAGTTTTTACCATGCTTGTTTTTTCGTTTTTTCCCTACTTCAGGTACGCGCTCATTAAATTAAAGAGGTGCCATTGATCCTGTCCTTAGTGTCGCATTGCAAAGGCATTTAAACTGTTCACAGGTCTCAAATAAATTAAATAAAATAAAAATCTGTTTCTCAGCGGGACTACAAAATTCACCTGTGAACATAGAGGATTTCGAACCGTTTGAAATTTTAATTTGGAACAGCTCCAAAAGCTACATTTTATGCAAATGAAGTCACTTTTATACAAATGAGATACTTTTAGAGATATGAGCAGATAAGACGTTTCTGTACACTTAAGAATTCATCCTGCTGCTGCTGCTGCTGCAGTCTGCAGTCACGTCAACAATGAAGACAACAGTGGCATCCACACATGCCCAAGCCAGAACACCACCGCCATCATGTTTCACAGATGCGGTGGCAGGCTTGTGGTCATGAGCTGCCACATTTCCCTCTTTATATCAACCGAATACCTCAATTAATTCCACACCATTTCCACATGCAGCAGGACAATAAGGGTAGAAAAAGGAGAATGTTCTTGCCTAGCCAAGTCAACTGCATGACCCGAATCAAAGAGAACATGCAATTCACCAGTATGTTCAAGGAAGGGGTTAATATAGATGATACAAATCAAATTAATCAAACTCAAAATCAGACTTTCCTTCTTCACTTCTTTACTAGCAGGGGAGCTAACAAGCCTTTACTGACCCAGGTCATCCACCAGTGGGCTTGCAGCTCCTGGACTAAACAGGAGGTTTGACACCCAGGTGGGGCACTACAGTTGTGCCCTCGAGCAGAGTACTTAACTTTAACTGCTTCAATAAATATCCAGCTGGATAAACTGATTATACTTGAATAACATGAGCCGAGTAAGTCAACTCTGGGTAAGAGCATCTGCTAAATGGCAAAAAACATATGCTGATGTAACTGGTGATGTCACATTGGACAAACAGGAAGTTCTGGTGATCTCACACTGGACAAACAGGAAGTTCTGGTGATCTCACAGTGGACAAACAGGAAGTTCTGGTGATCTCACAGCGGACAAACAGGAAGTTCTGGTGATCTCACAGTGGACAAACAGGAAGTTCTGGTGATCTCACACTGGACAAACAGGAAGTTGAGGCGGATCCAGAACAGGTATGGCAGAAAAGTAAAACACAGAAAGCGCACAGCTGCACAGAGGAGGGGACGTACTTATCCCAGCCCAGGCTCCCGATCTCGCCAATGAGCCGGCAGTAGTACTGAGGGGGAGGGGCTGCTGGACACGCCCCTCTGCGCTTCACCGCCACTTCCTGTAGAGAAACACAGCTTCCTTCAGCTCGGCGTCAACAACACACCGCGGCTGCATTTAGGACTGCATTAGCAACCTGTACATCTTCTGGCTCTTTACTGCAATACTGCACCGGACACGATATGGAACGTGCGAGCGGTGCTTCAACACACACGCACACACACAGCACAACAACGGACACCATTCCTGATATGGATGCACATACTCAGCAAATTACAGCTGCACTTTAAGCTCACAATCATCGTTTCAGTTCAAACCCAATGTGTTGGAGTAAAGAGCCAGAACAACAACAAAAAAAAAGTCCCAGTAGTTTTGCATTTAAATGTAAACACACACACACACACGTGCATTAGTATGTGTGTGTGCATGCGTGTGTATGCATGCATGTACGCGTCTACAGTACTGTAGCTATCTGCCCTCTTGTCTTATGCACAAGCACAAAGCGTTTTCATCCACATGTACACATCGAGCCATGGAGCCGCTACCTAATGCAAGCAGTGGCATTGATTGCTGCATTGGATTTCAATATGCCATGCAGAAATCAGAAATCAGAATCCCCCCCTACCACCCACACACACTGTGGTTCCATATCCATCAGCATCCCTCCCTGCTGTTCCCCTGTCTGAATGAAGTGGAGGGGGGGATACAAAAAGAGGGATGTGCTTTCTGATAAAATATTTTTTTAAACCAATAACTTACCAAAACGGTTTTAAGCTCCAAAATAAAACTGACAAGATCTGCTGAATGTTGCAATCTCTAAGAAATAGAAAAAAAATGAATCAATCAATTGAAATTTGCATAGTTTTTTTTTTGTAAAAACAGAGTGGTGCATCTACTGCTTCAAAACAAACTTGCACTGGCACCCCAGATCATATCCACTGTCTGCCATTTGATTAATAGGAGCTGCCACAAGCTTTAATTAATAATATTTTATGTCCATCAAAATAATGAACTTTATCGCCTTAGGTGAAATGCAAATCTTTCCGAGAGAGAGCGAGAAAATAAATAAATGAAAATAATTTGCAACTAACAAGCGTTAGAAATAGAATAAAGTAAAGATTGTGTGCTCAGTATATACAGTGCGGTCCATAAGTATTTGGATAGCAGCACAATTTTTTGAACAAATCTTGGAACCTAATCAGAAACACCCATGCCATTGGTCACAAATATTATAATGACCTGAAAATGGGGAACTATGTATAAAAGGTGAAAGCAAAATGTACATATATATATTTATAATTACAAAAAAATATTTTGTCATCTGAATACAAATCTTAGAGCGAAATCAAGAAAAAAACATTGTGCCAAGACTTATGGAGCTGGATGAATGGATTGACAGACTGATGAATGGAGGAAATTAGGTAGCACAACAAATGGTCATTTAAACACACAAACATTGTTTTATTATTACTTTGAGAGTGAAAATGAATATGGTTTTTGCATAGGTATTGTAGAAATACAATAAAGGCATATGTGGCAGCAAAATATTCAGAGGGTGTTATATGCACTTTACAAAGTTTTACCTTTTTCATGACATGCTGGTATCCGTAAAGCAGCCGTTTCAACCGCCAACAGCACTGTAGCCTTAGAAGAGAATGGCATTATTTTCAGCAGTGATAGTAAACACACTTGTGTTGAAGGGACTGCACATACAACCATTACCATTAGCAGGGTTGCAACTTTTCAAATGCTAGATTAATTCACAGTTCCGTAAAAAAAAAAACACAATTATACTTTTCTTACTAAATTATTATTATTTTTTATTTTTATTTTAATGGCTTGTGTATACAAGCAGAGTGAAGGTAGAATCGTTGCGCTCAATCAATAGTCGCCAAAGGTGCTTATGTATCGCCAAAATCGATGAGAAAAAAGTGATCTTATAGCTACGCAACTGTATGTCCTAATCTCACTATTAGACTATGTGAACAATGTGCAATTTTCGGCGCACTGAATAAAGCATGATGCAGCTGAAAACGCTTTATCTAGATCAGTGGTCTACAACCCTGGTCCTGGTATTCATTGTTACTCTGCACTTAATCCGAGCAGTTGAATACACAGTTAACTCACCTCATCTGGTTACCTGGGTCTCAACAGGGTGCTGTTTTAAGGTGAAAACAAAAACCAGCAGACCCAGTAGCTCTCCGGGACCAGGGTTGGAGACCACTGTCCTAGATCTATATAGGAATAGTACTTTTCACCGACACTTTTTCTTGTCACAAGATGTAATTTAGTACTTATAATATAAATATTTGCTGGACAACAGTGTCCAATCTTATATCCGTAGTAGGCTTGGCACCCTTTTCTCATATAAAATCAACCACTACTCTCTTTTAATGCAATTGGTTCATACACATCTTTATATGACTATACATTATGTACTGAAGTGACTAAGCCCTAACAACAAACATGAGAATGAGTTGTATGAAGGGCTTATAGTAGCTAAGTCTTCAAAAGAACAAGACATCAGGACCCCTGCACTGTTTAAGATTCGAATATCTCCTGGGACATGCAGGTCTGTGATGCCCTACCAGTAGTGAGGAACACAAATAAACTGGCAAAAAAAAAAAAAAACTATGCAACAACATATACAGCCGGTTAACTTCTGCTGCTACTGTTACTGTTACTGCACATTCAATGCGCATTCTTTATGCCACTTCAGCAGAAGAACGAAATTCACAATAATTACATACATCCATATGTGAATCAAAAGAAAAGGGGTGAGTGTGCGGGCCATGTCAAGTCTGAATCCCGTGTCCCACTCCCCTGAGTTGGTACAAAGTCAAAGCGCCATTCAGAGAATGGGTCATCACCAAGACCACCTTGACATGCAAGCTCAGAATTGCCGACAGCGGCGGATATGCAGCCGCATACTCTTATCCGTATGTGATCCAGCATAACGCTGCCAAAATGTGGCACTTAATGACATTAAAACGACGTACTGACAGGGCTAACATTGGAAATCAGAATATCTTCCATGAAGGTGCATATTGCAGTCTCTTGTGATTATGCAAGACAAGCCAGAAACGTTTACGTTTTGTGTGTATACACAGTAGCGTTACCATCCCGTTAAAAGTTTAGAACTAGCTATCACTACAAAAATGACTTACTTTGAATTCTTTAGCTGGCGGTCTGATGGAAGCAGTATTCTTATTCTGAAGTCTTTCTCCTAAAAAAAAAAAAGTTACTTAACCATCGTATACGAATAACGCCAACTATGAGAATTGCTAGGATTTGTTATCAAATAAGTTAACCCACCTGAACAGTAATGAAACCATCATAAATAGTCTTCTCTTTATTGAGAGGCAAAAGCAACGGATTATCTTGCAGCAATAAAGAACTTTCTGCCATTCTCCCAGGCAAACGTGAGCAAGGAAGCCCCACCAGCCAGTTCGGAGAATTTAATCTGATGTAGCTATAGGTATACTTCACCTTTATGGATAACTATATGCATACCTTTTCAAAGTATCTAGCTAACACATTATTTCAGAAATTCGAGTGACTGCGTAGTGCGAACTGGCTGTTTTAGCATGCTATTGCTAGCTAAACTTTTTTGACATGTTTCGCCAACGAGATATAAACACTGGAGACAGCTTCCGCTTATTGTCTTTCGCGCCTCAAGCAAGATCCGCTTTGCATCACGGACTCTTTGAATATTAAAACTTTATTATTCATGAGCGCTAAAAACATCGTGAAGCTGACAGGAGCAGAGCGCATACAGTAATCAATTACAAATGAAAAAGAACGATTGGTCTAAATAATATAGCTTGTGCCGTCAATCGCAGATGGCAAGCAATTCAATGTAACTCTATGCCACTTGTAATTATAAGAAAATAATTTAAATTGGTCAAACGTTTTGCCACCAAAGGAAACGGTAAGTTCGATAAGTTCTGTAGCTCTTAAGTCGTTTGACAATAATTGAAACTGGTCGCAGTATGTAACATTAGCCTATATGAACTGGCTAAATCCAAATAAAGTCCAGACGGTCAAGGCACAGGCTCAGTTATTGATCAGCAACTGGCATATGGAGACCAACTAGATATTTAATAAACAACTGTTGATTATTAATGTAGCAATCAGGAATGGCAGTGGTATAGTAATAATGATAATACGCTCACCAAGCACTTTATTAGGTATTTATTTTAATATATTTTTAGGACTTATTTTTTAGACTTCTACTGCTGTAGCCTGATGCATTGTGTGTTCAGAGATGCTCTTCTGCATACCATTGTTGTAATGTGTAGTTATTTGCATTTCTGTCACCTTCCTGTCAGCTTTGACCAGTCTGGCCCTTCTCCTCTGACGAGTCATTTCTGTCTGCAGAACTGCTGCTCACTGGATTTTTATTACTATTTTTTGCACCATTCTTTGCACACTCTAGAGACTAATGTGTGTGAAAATCTCTGGAGATCAGCAGTTTCTGAGATACTCAAACCACCCTGTCTGCCACCAACAATCATTCCACGGTCAAAGTCACTTAGATCACATTTCCCCATTCTGATGGTTGATGTGAACATTAACTGAAGCTTCTGACCCGTATCTACATGATTGTATGCATTGGCTGATTTGGCATTGGCATTAGATAATCGCATGAATAAGTAGGTTTAATGAAGTAAAAAATATTTCTCATAAAATGGTTGGTGAGTGTATATCTATTTATTATCATTCTTCTTATTATTATTTGGTTGCATAAAAAAATATTTTTTATAATATATTGTTAATGCATGGGTGGCCTGTAGCGTAGTGGTTAAGGTAAATGACTGGGACATGCAACCAGGTCGCTGGTTCTTATCCCGGTGCAGCCACAATAAGATCTGCACAGCCGTTGGGTCCTTGAGCAAGGCCCTTAACCCTGCATTGCTCCAGGGGAGGATTGTCTCCTGCTTAGTCTAATCAACTGTATGCCACTCTGAATAAGAGCGTCTGCCAAATGCCAATAATGTAATGTAATGTAGATTAAGCGTAGTCCAAGACAAACTTCAATTGGAATCAACTTCCAGGGATAAACGTAATAGGCATCTGTAAAATGGCCCATATTTTTTATTGATTTGGCTCTGTGCCGGGCGGCACTGATGGTGCAGTGGGTAGCACTGCCGCCTCACAGCAAGGAGGTCCTGGGTTCGAATCACCGTCGGCCGGGGCCTCTCTGTGTGGAGTTTGCATGTTCTCCCCGTGTCTGCGTGGGTTTCCTCCGGGTACTCCGGTTTCCACCCACAGTCCAAAGACATGCAGGTTAGGCTGATTGGAGAGTCTGAATTGCCCTTAGGTATGAGTGTGTGAGTGAATGGTGTGTGTGCCCTGTGATGGACTGGCGACCTGTCCAGGGTGTATTCCTGCCTTTCGCCCAATGTATGCTGGGATAGGCTCCAGCCCCCCTACGACCCTGTTCAGGATAAGCGGGTTAGGATAATGGATGGATGGATGGATGGCTCTGTGCCAATTCACATGTGGTTAAAGTGCACATTCTAAGCTTTTATTAAATGGTATTTTTATACATTTTGATTTCACTATGTAGAGATTTAAACACTTTTTTCCATAGCCCCCCAGTTCCAAGGCACCAGAAGTTTCGGGACTTATTAATGTAATGTACATGAAAGTAGTCATATGTGTTTGTATGCAATCACTGCTTGGAGGTATTTGGTTGACCAAGATATCAAGCAAGATATGATAGCAAAGATACGTCTGTTTACTTCAGGATTAGTTCTGCTGCTGTCAGCAGTTACATCATGACTAAAGACGAGATGAGCAAGTACCTGTGGCTTTGGATTTTGGGCAGTTCCTTTTGGATCATTATCGTGAAACAAGTCTTTCTTGGTCTCATCTGTCCACAAGAACTCTACAGTACTCTGCAGGCTCCTTTAGGTACTTCTTTGCAAACTTTAACCTGCCCACCCTGTTTTTTAAAGCTAGCAGTTTGCATCTGGCAGTGTCACGACTGTAGTTATGTTTTGAAAGTTCTGTGGACAGTGGTCATTGACACATCCACACCTGCCTCTTAAAGAGTGCTTCTCATCTGTTTAACAGGTGTTTAAGTTTTGTCTTCATTATGGTGAGAATTCTTTGGTCATTAACTGTAGAGATCTCCTTTGGCCTACCAGGCCATTGCTAATTACTGAGCTCATCAGTGCTCTCTCTCTCTCTTCTTAATGATGTTCCAGACAGTTGATTTTGGTAAGTCTAAGGTTTGGCCTATGTCAATGAATGTTTTTTTTTCTCAACCAAATAATGGCTTCCTTGACTTTCATTGTGAAAAGGTCTTCATGCTGAAAAATGACAATAACAAACCACAAAGGCAATCAAAAGCCTACAGTCAAGACTAGATACTGACATCTCTCTTATACCTCAACTGAGGAAGCAGGTATAAAATGTTAATCAGAAACACCCGTAAAGCCATTTGTCCCAAACATTTCGGTGCCCTGAAATGGGGGGACTATGTATAAAAAGTGCTGTAATATAAAAAAATGCTAATTGTTTGATTGGCGCGCTAAATCAAGCAAAACATTTTTTGTCCAAAATAATATGGATCCCAGACCAACAATCCTCCTCTAAATATCTCTAAGGACCCTGAAAAAAAAGATAATATTGTTCTTTATTGAAATATTAACTGATTAAAAACCTTTATTTCCTGACTGGTAAAACTGACACTGTGCCAACCACTGTGCCAAGCTGTTATTTTGTCAACCAGATGAAGCAACTGACAATGACATATCACATTTGGTGTCTGAGATGTTCGTCTGATTGAATAAGTCAGTGCAGTAAGTTCTAGCTGAAGTTTATTTGTGTTTTGAACATTTATAGTGGGTTCTAGAAAAACCTCAGTCATAACTCCACACATGCTTTCATTTACACTAAATGTTTTGTTGTAAAATTCAGGGAGACATTAGCAGAAATGTTAATGTATTTGTATACATGTATGATGTGTACAGTTCCAGTGTCTCCCTAACTGATAGAAAGGGGCAATGACAGATTATTAGAAAAATCTATGTGTAAAGGACTAGCCTACATTGTATACTGTAAATTCCTAATTATTCCTTATCAGAATCATTAAGTATGCAAGAATGAAAGGGAAAAGGGAATGCACTTTCACTTAAAATGTGTTGAAAGTGCGTGGAGACATTTTTGTCTTTACATTGGTTATGTTACATGGTTATGTGCAGGGGTCTGATGTTGTTCATGTTGTCAAACTGTAGATTCCCATTTATTAAATTATAGTCATAGTATATTACGAAGTGTAATACAAATAATTTATCCGTTATTTTGTAATGTAGAGTGAAAAAAATGTAATCATAATTAGGCTCCTGTTAGAGTTGAATATTTTTTCTAAACAGTGGTTATTCTACGCATTTACTATACAAGCTAGTAGTGGAATGGAAGCAGGAAGCAGAAATTTGTCGTTGTTTCCTTTTACTGGCGGTTTTTCATTATGTTTCACTACTGTAATTAATATGGATATTATAAGAAATGTTTTATTCATCTCTGAAATGCACATTTATGTTGCGAAACCCTTTAATTATGAGCCCTAATTTGTAAAAAATATATTTCAGGCACTGTCAGATGTGCTGTGTATACTATGAAATCCACCAGCCAATAAGATATTCTATACCGCATGTATCTACATAGGAATTTTCATTCTGTCTCATTCTGTGACATGCACACAGTAAATTTATATTGCACTGCATTTGAATTCCGGCATCTCACTGAAAAAATATTTACATATTTTGCCATTTTCCAAAATGTAATTCTTTGGGAAAATGGCTTCTGAGACGCATATTTAGCCAAGGAGACGAGGTGAGTGTATTGGAGTTTGTGATTATATATTGCTGGTAAGGAGTGTGTCAACCGTGCACGCTACACATTGTGCCTAGAGAGATTGATGTTTTGTCATCCACCTGCTTCAAAGCTGTAAAACCAGCGGCGGCTAAGGAAAACCTGCCCAGCGTCAAAAATCCAAACAAAGAAGCGTGAGTGGGCTGTTTACATACAGTATCTGTGGAGGAGTATCTGGGCTTGTGTTGGCGTGATGCGGAAATGGTTCAGAGATTTCAGCGCCTGAGAAAGGGGTGAGTGTTAAATGCTTTTTTTTTTTTTTTTTTTTGCGATTGGGAGGAACAATTTAAGACGATTTCACTCCGGCTTTAGGAGAAAGCCAGCGCAAGCCCTGGAGAAATGAGACGCTTCCTCGGTGATATGCAGATCGTCGCAGTCATGCAATATACAATGCTAATAACATTTTCTTCTTTTTTTTTTTTTTTAAATAAAAGCTGATGCAATTTTCTGTTCTGTAATAACATGGCTGTGTTCAGGCTTGTGAGTGTTTTTTATTGTTCTTTTCCCATTTCTTGCCATCCTTCTGCATCTGGTAGTTCTTTTTTACCTCAGAGCAGAGTGATCTATTGTGTATTGTTTATGGTGAGCCATGGTCACTTCTCTGGAATGCAATTGGCTGGAACTACATCGTGTGGGTCTTGCTCCCAGTTTTTTTCCCTCTCTCACCCTCTCTCTCTCTCTCACCATCTCTCTCTTTCTCTCCCTCTCCTCTTCTCTCTCTCTCTCTCACCCCCCCTCTCTCTCTCTCTCTCTCTCTCCGGTGCAGATTCCTTTGAAGCAATGCAAGTGCAGAGGTGTTCGGTTTAACGTGCCCCCCCCCCCCCCCCCCCCCCCTCCCCCTCCCCCCTGTTCTGAATGCATCTGCATACAAATACGCTGCATTGTTCTGCGGCCGCATTGGCAGATATGTTGCTTCAGTTGCAGGGCTAATAATGATAAAATAATTATGATCATTATTTTGTCAGAATGGGAAAAAGATGGAGCTTTTGTCTCAGTCATTCGAGCAGTTATTCATATCAGTTTTCATATAATGGTGCTGTTAATGTTCTGTTAATGAAAGACCACACGCTTCTGTGTGTGTGTGTGTGCATGTGTGTGTGTGTGCGTATGTGTGCATGCGTGTGTATGTGTGTGGGTGTGTGTGTGTGCGTGCGCAAGCTTGTGACACATACTACCTCTGTCTTAAACAAAAACGCAAATAGGACAGGGCAGAATTGTTTATTTAGAAACATCTTATATAAGAAAAAACCTGAAAATAATCTGGAGAAAATGTGTATAATTACGAATATGCAAATTATTGCATAAATATGTTATTTTGATGTTCAACCAATTATTAATATAGAGGATTGCAATGGATTTAGCATTTAAAGCCTGGTTTGATTTGCAGTATTCCTAGATTCCATTTGCATTTCCAAAGGATGCAATGGTATCCTTAAATGCTGCATACTGTTTTATGAATGCAATTTGAATTTCATATTTTGGCTATGAAAATAAATGTGTTTATTTCTCCATCTGCTGTGTATGGACATTATTATTATTATTATTATTATTATTATTATTATTATAAATTTTATCAAAATATATTTTTATTTTATTGGCCTTACATCATAACATCATTAACCACCATTAGCCAGATAATCACAAAAATTATGTTAACAATTCATCATCTTTTTAACAGATATCCAGATTATAGTTCACCCTTTCAGCTAAAAAAGTGACTATAATTATACACATGCCTCCATTGTCAAATTAGGTAATGTTTGTGAGTACCAACTACAAATTCCTTTTTGTTTTTTTGTTTTTTTGTTGCTTTTTTTGTTGTTGTTTGAAAGGTTCGGCCTTTTAAGCTCCATTCAACACATACTAGTGTTATATTTTCAGATATGTAAGCGGGTTGTCAATGTCTCTTGTTATTTGTCCAGCTATCAAACCATAGACCACTTAAGTGGCAGAGTATGTATATTTTGTTGTATGTCTTGTGCAGTCAGGTATCTGCTCAAAAACAATAGTCAAATAAAAGGCATGATGATTTGCCATGCGTGGCAGTGAATGATATTTTGCACTGCATTCTGAGCATGTAATGTAGGACAGTGCAGGTGCATTAGCATAACGCTAGCTGAACTGCCGCCATGCCATGCTTCAGAAAGTGAGGCACTGGATACCTCTGAATGTATGAATGCATGTTGCTGTATATTGGTAACATTTTTAGAACTTAACGTCACAACAGAAACCACTGCACTGAAATATCTGTAAAACTTTTACGTTTTACCTCCTGTAAAATATTCACACCACTCTCTAGCGTTATGTTAAGAAAATTATCCAAAGTAAGATACTTCTGATGTTTATCTGATTAAGTAATGCTAAATTTCAGTCCATTAGTGCAGTGGTGCAAGACATTTTCAATCACAGCAGAACTAATAAAATATAAAGACATCTTGACTATTGCAACATTTGGCAAATTATGTGTTGGTAAACCTGACTCGATTGAAGCTGTTTGATGGAAACCAAAAAAGAATTTTGCAATAATTCTTCCAGATTCTCCTAATATGAGAGATACATATTCATTAACAGATGTTATAGAGAGTGATTTATGTATAAAATAGCTGTCTGCATTAAGGAAGTGGCATGGCGTCTGAAACTCAATAATCAATCTCCATGTACAAGACACATGTCCAATGCTGCAAACTCAAAGAAACGTTAGCCAGTGTGTCTCCTTGTACTGCAAGCCATCTGTGATTTATCTTTTAACAACATATCATTTCCGTTTGGTCAGATGGCTTGTTACACATGCCTGCAGATGAACTTCAGGGATTATTAGGAGAAAGCCCCCAACCCCTAATTGCGAAGGTCTGTCCTACTGAGCGGCACAATTTACAATTTAGTCATTTAGCAGACGCTTTTAGCCAGAACGACTTACAAAAGCACATTTCACATGGTGCCGCGGTTTTAAATTAACGTGGAGTTTCCAGGGCCTGAAATTCCAGCACATTATTTGAATGGTTTTGGTAATGAGACGAATCAAAGCGTAGCGCCTCGTCGAGCAGCCCGGTGAGGCCGTGGCTCGCCAGCGCTTGGCCTCCGTCCTGGCCTGTTTGAGAAGGTCTCTTTATGGACCCGCCCGGGCCGCGCGCGGCACCATATGTCGGAGGAAGTCGCGGCCGCGGGAGGCCTCTCAGCTAGTCGCCGTTCCTCTTCATTTACCGCACGCAATGATGTAACCCGGCAACGGGAGCGCTCGTCTTGGAAACAGTGATTTTTCTACAAAGGGTAAAAAAAGAATATTATGAAAAGGAGAGCAGCCAAGAGGTAAATGACCGTAATTTCAAAAAGAAATGGCATCTGTTATTATGCTCTATTGTTTAAAATGTCGTTTTTGTCCGTTTTGCGTGAATTAGTCACAGCCTTTTGAAAATTGTAAAATTCCTTCATTGTATTTAAGTTTATATGTACAGTGCAGTACATTTGGACAGTGATATAATTTTTGTTGTTTTGGCTCTGTACCCCAGCACATTGGTTATACAATGAAACAATATGAGGTTAAAGTGCAGACTAGAGGTTTAATGTCAAACAGTAATTGGACAATTTACTGAACAACCTGGTAAATCACTGTAGACCTAAAATAATTTAAATTGTGAAGAAAAGTCACGTTTCAACTGTCAAATAGTTCAAGAAGGAGGTTGGCATAGATGTGTCAAAAACAACCATACAGAGGAGGCTGCACCAACATAACCTCAGAAGGTTCAATGCTAGTTGGAAACCACTGGCAACCCTCAAGAACAGAATGGCCAGGTTAGCGTCTGATAAAACGTAAATAAAATCGGTTCAGGTACAAGGTTATGGACAGATGAGATGAGTATTAACCTGTACCAAAGTGATGGAAAACAAAATATGGAGTAAGAAAGGAACAGGTCATGATCAAAAGCCCCTTTCCCCCCTCATCGGTGAAACATGGCGGAGGTTGTGCTATGTGACTGCTTACAACAGCATCAGAATGAATTAAAAGTGTACAGAAACATTTAATTTGTTCCGGTATGACCAAATGCCTCAAAACTCTCTTCACCTTCCAGCAGGACAATGGTCTCCAAACACAGCTAAAGCAGCCGAGCAATTTCAGGGCCAAAAAGTGCACTGTTTTTGACTGGTCAAGTGAATAACCTGTCCTGAACCCAATTGAACATGCTTTTATTGCTGAAGGCAAAACACCCCAGAAACAAACAGGAACTGAAGATGTCTGCAGCACTTGTCTAGCAGCGCATCACCAGCGAAGATACCCAACATCCACTGATGTCTGTGGGTCACAGACATCGACCGCAAAGGATCTGCAACCAAGTACTAAATATGACAACTTTATTTAAGATTATGTTCATTTTTTCCAATTACTTTTTGCCCCCTAAAAAGGGCGAAATGCTGTAGTTCCTACACGGATCTCTTGATATTCATGCAAATACCTTCACATTAAAGCTGACAGTCTACACTTTTTGAAAAACTCATATTAATTGTTCATTCCACATCAGAAATGTTGTGAAATGTTGAGGACAGAGCACAAACTGTAAAACATGTACAGACACACACACGCACACGCACACACTTTTACACTCATGCATGCACACCAGCAATAATACCCGTGCCGGGCTGCGCATTTGTATTTTTGCTGCATCACGTTCTGGACTAAGCAGGTTCTGTCCCAGGGTGATGCACGGAGTGTGAAGCCTTAGCCTGGATTACAGGACTTCAGAGATAGGATTGAATCCAGCCGGCTGTCAGACATGAATTGATGGGATTAGAAAGGGTGGATTCCATCCCTTTGGGGAAGCCAAGCAAGCTGTGTATAATTGACTTTTTTTTTTTTTTTTTTCTTCCGCCCTCACTGTCTTGCGGGCCCCTGTTCTTCGGGAGCGGGAACCTCGGAGGGTAAATATCAGAGAGGACGGGGCGCGCTGGGGTGCGCGGGGGCCGAGGGAGCGATCGATGGTGCCGGTGTAGGGGTTTCACCCAGAGACCCGCCCGCGGTTTGGGGCGGCGGGGCTGGGAACGGCACTGTCCCACCCGGGGTCGGGGGCAGGGACCCGGGGAGGCTGGGGCCGGTGTAGTTTCAGATGAAAGGCTTTGTGCTTCTGTGTACATGGATGTGTTTATTTACTGTGAAGTTCAGCTACCCTGCCCGGCTTCGACCGGCCGTCGGCGTGTGGACTGGACGGAGTTCACAGGTGGCGTGGGACGGGGACCGCTGGAGGATTCTGGGTAATGGGCGCGATGTGATGTGCTCTCCGCATGGCCCTCGACTTTATCGACTCGACTGTTTGAAGTGATCAGTTTGAAAATGTATCTGTCCAGTATTTTATAGCCAGTCAATATAGGCAAGTTGTATGCAGTATTTGTCACGGACAAATTAGCAGTTAACCTGGAAAGGACAAGAAAGGAAATCCACCAGCTGTTAAAACCTATTCTCCCAGAATGTGGGGTTCAGACTTCCTCACCCTGCTCTTCTCAATAAATAAATGAATTAATGACATGCCCTTTTTTCATTAACTTTGAACACACTCAATTTCTAGAGCAAGTTACAAGTCAGATGCAGAATTGCCATTGTTCTCTATCCGTCACATTATTCTTTCACAGGCAGTAGTGCTTCTGATATAACCTGGTGATGCTTTTAACTGAAATACCTCGCTTCTACAATGTAGGCTAAACACCAAACTTGATTACTTACCATATTTGTAGGTTGTGTGTGTGTGAGTGAGTGTGAGAGAAAGAGAAAGAGAGAGAGAGAGGGAGAGAGAGGGGGGGTGCTCTCATACTCAAATTACCTCCCTATTTGAAACTTGCGCTTTCCTACGATTTCAGCAAAGGTGCCTCGGTTCCAATACCTGGCTGATAATGAAACCGGCCGTCCTTCTGGGAGGATGTGGCTCTGTAGAGACAGCAGCTCACAGTGTGTCAGCCCGTCACATCCAGAGTGTGTCGATTGATGAATACTTAATGTGTAAATAGGGTTTTTTTTTCCAATCAGAGAGTTGTCATATTGTACATAGCCAGTTGAGAATGGGAGTAGCAAATGGATTGTTCGATTTTGTGAACAAAATTGTACAATGTTTTAATTGTGGTCCTGGTAATTCTAACACATACATTGCCAGATTTGTATTTCAGTGGGAAAGAAACAAGAAAACGAACACACATTCATACATTATTTAAATGAAAATAAAGTATTTTTCTGTGCGCGCATTAAAGATTTTCAGGAATAATAAGGGTTGCTGGCCATGGTAAACATTCAACATTCAGGTGTCTCAGCTGTCAGTGTGAGACTTTAGCTGAAATAGGGGTGGGGGGGGGGGGGGGGAGATAACAACAAGCATTACACCATAGGAAAAGCTGTTTAATTGAAAAAGCCTGTTTGCATTACAGCCCCAGTAAACTAGCACAGTTTGTCATGTCACCCGTTGAGAAACAGTATATTTATGCCACTTTGGCCAGGAATTAGGCCCAGCTTAACAGATCAATGCTTTTATTATTAAACCCAATCTCTGTAGTGCAGAGAAATCCATTCAGCATTGATCTCTCCCTCAATCCAAAATGGTATTTTCTCTGTCCACTCTCACATTTTAAAGATATGTTCACAGGAATAAAATGATTTTACATCATAGTGTCTCTAGGATAATAACACACTTGGCCACATCCCCATTTTTTTAAACGATATCTAAAAAAAACGAAATGCGTTGACCAGGGACATATTATGAATGCTTGCAGGCGTCAGGTATTGACATGGGTGGCACAAGGCTGGCACCTGATGGTTACGAACTCTGAGGAAACTCCCCCACAGCAGACAGACGGCCTCGTCTGACAGTGAGGTTTGCTCCGTCCTTTTCGCGGGCTGAGTACTGTACAGAGCCGCTCCGTCAAACAGGAAGTGGCCCCGTTCCATGATGAACGCTTTTTGCTGTAACGTGTAGGCGCTTCTATTTTTACTTCTTGTTGGATACGCCATTATAAACCTGCTGTGGGGCAGAGTGCGTGGAGCTGTAGACTCCAGGAGTGTGGCAGAGAGTGGGGCTGTAGAATGTCTCTAGGAGTGGGGCAGAGAGTGGGGCTGTAGACTCCAGGAGTGTGGCAGAGAGTGGGGCTGTAGAATGTATCTAGGAGTGGGGCAGAGAGTCGAGCTGTAGACTCTCCAGGAGTGGGGCAGAGAGTGGGGCTGTAGAATGTCTCTAGGAGTGGGGCAGAGAGTGGGGCTGTAGACTCCAGGAGTGTGGCAGAGAGTGGGGCTGTAGAATGTATCTAGGAGTGGGGCAGAGAGTCGAGCTGTAGACTCTCCAGGAGTGGGGCAGAGAGTGGGGCTGTAGAATGTCTCTAGGAGTGTAGCAGAGAGTGGGGCTGTAGAATGTCTCCAGGAGTGGGGCAGAGAGAGTGGGGCTGTAGACTCCTCAGGAGTGAGGCAGAGAGTGAGGCTGTAGACTCCTCAGGAGTGGGGCAGAGAGTGGGGCTGTAGACTCCTCAGGAGTGGGGCAGAAAGTGGGGCTGTAGAATGTCTCTAGGAGTGGGGCAGAGAGTGGGGCTGTAGAATGTCTCCAGGAGTGAGGCAGAGAGTGGGGCTGTAGACTCCTCAGGAGTGGGACAGAGAATGGGGCTGTAGACTCCTCAGGAGTGGGGCAGAGAGTGGGGCTGTAGACTCTCCAGGAGTGGGGCAGAGAGTGGGGCTGTAGACTCCTCAGGAGTGGGGCAGAGAGTGGGGCTGTAGACTCCTCAGGAGTGAGGCAGAGAGTGGGGCTGTAGACTCCTCAGGAGTGGGGCAGAGAGTGGGGCTGTAGACTCCTCAGCAGTGGGGCAGAGACTGGGACTGTAGACTCCTCAGCAGTGGGGCAGAGAGTGGGGCTGTAGACTCCTCAGGAGTGGGGCAGAGAGTGGGGCTGTAGACTCCTCAGGAGTGGGGCAGAGAGTGGGGCTGTAGAATGTCTCCAGGAGTGGGGCAGAGAGTGGGGCTGTAGACTCCAGGAGTGGGGCAGAGAGTGGGGCTGTAGACTCCAGCAGTGGGGCAGAGAGTGGGGCTGTAGACTCCTCAGGAGTGGGGCAGAGAGTGGGGCTGTAGACTCCTCAGGAGTGGGGTAGAGAATGGGGCTGTAGACTCCTCAGGAGTGGGGCAGAGAGTGGGGCTGTAGACTCCTCAGGAGTGGGGCAGAGAGTGGGGCTGTAGACTCCTCAGGAGTGGGGCAGAGAGTGGGGCTGTAGACTCCTCAGGAGTGGGGCAGAGAGTGGGGCTGTAGACTCCTCAGGAGTGGGGCAGAGAGTGGGGCTGTAGACTCCTCAGGAGTGGGGCAGAGAGTGGGGCTGTAGACTCCTCAGGAGTGGGGCAGAGAGTGGGGCTGTCGTCTCCTCAGGAGTGGGGCAGAGAGTGGGGCTGTAGACTCCTCAGGAGTGGGGCAGAGAGTGGGGCTGTAGAATGTCTCTAGGAGTGAGGCAGAGAGTGGGGCTGTGGACTCCAGGAGTGGGGCAGAGAGTGGGGCTGTAGACTCCTCAGGAGTGGGGCAGAGAGTGGGGCTTGTTTGTTCAGTCGAGTGTTTTAATCCCGGTCCTTTCGCTCGGCCGTGTCGAAGGCACTAACGGGTGCCGTGGCGATGGAGCGGAGAAGGCAGGAGTATCGAGCTAAAATAATAATAATAATAAATAGTGAAAATGAACCCACGGCCCAGGACATAATGATCCAAGCACAGGGTCGCTGGTCTGCGCCCATGGGCTGAGCGATCAATAACCAATCGATAGCTTTTTATTAAAAATGTTTACAATGAAATAAAAATCTATCTTGTTTTCTTTGGAAAGAGGAATATGAAGTTGAGTCTGCAGCTGGCCATGCCGAGCCCTGTTGTGTGGGCCTAGTTATTTGTTTGTTCATTTCTTCCACCGATGCAGTGAAATAGTGGTTGATATGCAAGAAAGAACCACCCGGCAGACCCGGAGTGAGATTGGACTATCCACTTCGCATTGATTTCTTTCTTAAAGAGATGATCTTGTGATTATCTTATTTTCTCTCTTTTCAACAGAACTGAATTAAGTTATCATATTACTTTCCTATTAGGTCCAGATTAATAATAGCCGAGATTACAGTACTTATAATTGTAATGGTATACTGCAAGGGGCTATATTGATTGTGCAGAAAGGGATAGGGAGAAAATGGTTGGGGGGGGGGTTCATTAATTCATAATTCAGCCCGTTGTATTTGTTGCTGCATGTGTACGCTCGGCTTTTCAGGAGAGGCAATAAAGCGTGTGGAGTGAGTGCTTCTCAGCTGTCTTAAAAAGGCAGCGAAATTTCCCCGGCTCTCAACAACCTGTCACCGGGCTCGGGTGTCGCCTCTCTCTCGTAGCGTGTCGCACTTTTGAAGTGCACAAATACGATTTCTAATCCCTCACACTGAAAAGTCCATTAGACACATAATGGAATTTTTTGAAGAGCATCTTTATTTAGATCTGCCATTCTTCAGATTATCAAAATAAACTACCCACCTCTCACTTCACAGCCCTGCGAGAGAAAAAGGGAGAGGGAAAAAAGAGAGGAATCAAAACAAGAGAGGTGTAGTGTCTGAAAGGATATAGTGTGACTTACAATCGGGGTTTATTTCTTTGCAGAGGGACGGCGGTTGAAGGGAAAAGGGTGGCGAGCCGTGTGAAGTCCGGGGGAGACGCCGGCGTCGGGGGCAGACGCGGGCGGAAGTGGGCAGCCCTCCGGGAGGAAGGATCAGGAGGGCGGAGAGGAGGACCGAGGTGAGTCTGAAACAACAGAGGCAGGTGGGGTGGGGATAAAAACAAAAGAAGAAGAAGACTAAAAAAAAAAAGGTTCCTGGAATCTTTATGAACGCGGGGCTGCGGTTGTTTTGTTGTCGAGTCCCTGGGTCGCTGTGAGCATGTACAGTTGGCACGTTGTCAGTGCGTTGCGTTGCTAAGATGAAGGGTGCCAGAGAGATTCTATCACCTTGGTAACCCTCTCCTAATTCTTCAGCTGTGGTGGCATTGTCACTCGCGCCAGCCCCGGTAATGACAGTCTGGTCTTGTGGGACTCTGCTCTGAAGCGTTTGTTTCATGTTGTGGGCATTGAGATTTGAATGTGTGATATTCTATAGGAATGAGAATTAAAGCCAGGACGTATTCAATAGTTTCTCAATGATTTGCAAATAAGTGGTGCCCATTGCACTTGAATGCATGTATATCATACCATCATATCATATCATAGCACATAATATCATATCAAATACATAAATGCATACATATGCATTATCTTGTGTAAGAGCAGTAGAATGTTCTCTGATATTTTCTCTCTCTCATTGGTACTGAAGAGCATAACAAAGCAAGGAAGGAGAGGGTGCAGTTGCGCATATTTGCCAAAAGAGGGCAACATTTGATTTCTTAATTCCTGCGCGTATTCATACGAATGTTGGTGTCGCGCTAAATGTGTAAATAACAATAATTTACATTCGCCTCTGGAATGGCTTCCCTGCACTGTCAGGCTCCGGTTCAAAGCAGTTCCACAGCTTTGGCTGCGAAGGCACACGTTGTCACTTAGCTGAAATCTTCCTGAAGCAGGAATGAAGTTCTTCTCGGCTTAGGTGTCATCTCACCGAGAGCCCACGCCACGGCAGAGCTTCATAACAAAAACAAAATGGGAAAATAAATGTGTCAGACTCTCAAAATAATTTCTGCCACATTCGTACTTTAGCTAATGCCAAACCCGCTGGAAAAAAAAATCAGGTGTGTGTGTGTGCTTGTGTGTCTGTGTGACTTATTTATGACCGAAATATAATCTAACAGCAACTCTTCCCCCAGTCAAATACAGTTATTTTATGACAGTTCATTTCCTGTTCTTTCCCTATGCACAGAATGTAACTGCAAACACTGAACACACTTCATAGACTCATCCGTCATATGCATTTCCATTGCTGATTGTCGTTAAAGAATAAACAGCCTTTAACTGGGGGGGCAGAGAGAGTGGGTGGCTGCAGTTGTGCTGGGATCGTGTTAGCATTTCTGATGAACGCCATGTGACGGACATTAATCATAAAGTTTTGCGTAAGCGCAGCGCACCACATCACACAGGCGCGAGTCTGGTTTGGTAGAAGTATGTTTACTTCTGGCAGTGTTGTGAAAAGGGAACAGATTGGCGGAGTCTGGGGAGGTAGTGTCAGTTGGAGCTCTCCCACTGTGATCCTCTGGTGTCATAGTGAACCCCAGGGAGAGGCTCGGCGCACGCCCCCTCCTCTCAGAAACAATCGCTCCATTTGGCACAGTGTGCGGCCTTTGTTTCCTGTCCGAGGCCGCCGCACTGGCAGCGGAGGCAGGGTCAGCCGCAGTGCCCGTCCGGGCCAGCAGAGGGAGCCTGGAAGGCACAGGGATGGCAGTTTGTGGGCACGCGGTGAGCAGTTTGAACCCCGGGTTCTGCCAGTGCGAAGGAGTGAAAGTTCGACTGAAATTGTGGAATATCAATCAACACAGACTCTGAAGTATATTTCTTTGCTATGAAAATGACTTCAACTGTTAAATAATAACAGTACTACTACTGATATTAACGCTACTACTGCTACTACAATTAACAACAACAGCAATAACAAAACAACACTAGTAATAATAATAATAATAATAATAATAATAATAATAATAACCATCATCATCATCATGAGCATCAGTGTCATGTTTACATTCCCTAGTTGTCACGCTTTTTTAAATTTCAGTTGCAGTAATGCGTAAGTAGAACAATTCAATTAGGTTAGACGTGGAGAACAATTATAGTTTTCTGATATGGAATTTAATGGTAAATTACTTGCATGTTTGTGAGATCCTTAAGAGCGTGGTAGGACTGTTTCTTTTCTTTCTAAACACGTATGGCGGAATATGCAGATTTAAGCACTGCTTTGATCCTCTTTATTTCGCTGCTGTCAGTGTGTTTTATTGTACATAATGAGAAGTTGCTGAGAGATTCCATTTCCTCTTCTTCTGTGACAGCAGATTAGGCTAGCAACTCAGGTGCTTGACTAAACTCGAGCATAAGTATTGAAAAATACATGAATAAATAAATGTTAAATACCTACACACAATAGTGGTCTGATAGGCAAGCTTATGCTTTTTTGTGGTCACCTTTTCAAATTTTCAAAACACACATAGGCAAGCTTTCTTTTTTGGTAAATACAGGGGCAAACAATACACTACTCCGTCTATGTGGCTAATCTTTTGGCTCCACTTATTCACATTATTCTGCCTCCTAGTGGTAACCAGAGTGTACTGCTGGTACTTTAGAGGAGCCACTCAATCCACAACTGTTTTGTGGGGCTGCATCATATCTCCATGGCCTGGATAACGCATAACCAAAAGCAGTTTGGCTGCTCTATAAGCTATTGTCTATGCTATTATAATACTGTTTGTCTTTCTTTTTTTCCCCATTTTATCACTTTACTGGGCAAGGCATTCGCCTGTATGTTTTCATTGATAATCTAATTGCGTATTTGTCTAGTATTTAAGTATTTTTTCTGCTGTAAACATGTTTGACCATTCAGAAGCACTATTAAATAATTACTGTTTGTTGGGAAACTACAATACATGCAACACATAGACCTACTACATGCAAACATGCAAGCCAATTGCATTCGCTCTGTAAAACAAACCTAGGCTTTCAGTAAACTCATTAAGGTAGCTTCAGTTATAATCCCCCCCTTTGTGTGATGCTATAAACAGACTGAACAGTGGCAAAATCCTGCTGAAATGGCTTTTTTATATTTGCAAAAAATGGAACAAAACTAGAATAGAATAGAACCAACTCACCTTCTTTTCAAGTGTTTATTTAATTAGCGAATGCAAGCTTTTACTTTGTAACCGATACACTGAATATTCAAGCACGGCTTGTGCCTTTTAAGTAAACAACTCACAATGATATGGAACTACATGGAATACAACATGGAAATACAATAATTAGATATATAAATAATAGGATTTCACATATTTATTTCTAATTATGTTAAATAGCGTTCTAAATAATCTAATTTTGCATATTTACAGCAGGCGAGGGTTATTTCAGCAGAAAGGAACATTTCTGCTCTTTGAAGGAAGGGCTTTGCATTTGGAAATTGCTTTAGCGTACTTTTCAGTATACATTCCTGATGGTATACAGGTGTGAGTGTGTGTATGCGCGTGTGTGTGTGTGCCTGCGTGTGTGTGTGTGTGTGTGTGCATGCGTGTGTGTGTGTGTGTGTGTGTGTGTGTATGTGTGTGTGTGTGTGTGTGTGTGTGTGTGTGTGTGCGTGCGTGTATGTGTGTGCGTGTGTGCGTGTGTGTGTGTGTGAATGTGCGCGAGCCCTTAGGGAGAGACTAATTCCACTGACGGGGTTTTTGTGCGTTTCTCTGTGGTCATGTGTCCTCACGTTATTGCGCGGCCCTGGAACATGCCTTACGGGGCTCAAACGCAGGGAACGCAGCTAATCCCCACTGGCAGAACATCCTGTGTGTGTCATTTTTAGTCCCGGCGTTTGTGAAGGGATGGAGAAAAAAAATCACACTTTGAAGAGGAGGGGAGAAAAAAGGAAAAAGCTGAAAGGTGATTAGTTGTTCCGGAGAATCTTGGCCGAGCCGGCTGGAGCCCTAATGGCAGTTTGGGCGGCAGACGTTCCTGGCAGCGCGGACCCCCACTCGATTTTTAAGACCGGTGTCAAGCTCCGGCCCCTCGCCGTTCTCATTTCCTACGCCCTCCGGCGAACCCTGCTATTTATAAGAAATCATTTCTCTTTTCTTTTTCCCTTTCTGTTTTATTTTATTTTTCTCTCCCCTCGTGTTCGATTCCCTGCCCTGGGTAGGAAGCTGGCCAAACGAGCGGCAGTCTTCCAGAGGGTTTCTGGGTACTGTGGTGTTCCTCAGCCTAGTTCTGGGTGCCCACTTGTTTTCAGTCCACTGTTTAAATATAAATGTCTGTCTCGTTATTTATTTTCGGCATTGTATGTAACACACTAGAAGGTGCCCTTTTGAATGTGCATGGCTAATGCTGGCATGCTAACTGAGAGCCCAGCATTAGCGTTAGCTAAAACGGCGCATTGGCTGCTTGGGGAAATGGGAATGAAACACACTCCTCCGGTCCACACCCTTGCGGCATGGCGTCTCGCCCCGTGTATTACGCAGCACTGCAGAAGGCACCCTCGATTCGTTCCTGTAGATCACGGCTTCTTTCAGACAAAAGTCATACCGCTAACCCGCTTTCTAATTCGCTAAAGGTTTCTCCAGAAACGTTTGAGAAACACAGCTCTGTTAGCACGGGGAAGGCGCGCGGAGGCAGACGTATTTTTAAATCTGCATGTGATTACGCCCCGGTCTCAGTCCTCCCCTCTGCAGGGGCAGGATGGAGAGTGCTTACAGCTGGACGAACATGTCGGGTTTCTCCGAGTCATACTCATCTGGGACACCAGCCAGTCCAGCACATTACTGGATGTTATTTAGGATGAATCCGCTTTAAATCTTAGATTTCCCCCCTTTCTCTGGCAGTCTCTGGCGGTGTTCCAGAAGCTTCCATACAGCAAGAGGAAAAGGATCCACACAAGAAAAGATGCTGTTAAAAATAGACTGTGAAACAAGTGTTGTTTGTTTAGACGAATTCCATTAAATGGGAAACTGAACTCAACGTGCAGTTTAATAACAATATGCACATTCGTGGCATTGGGAGTTTTCCTTCGTACAAATTTATTTCGTGAACTATGAAACTAATTCTTTTTTTTTTCCTCAATCAGGCCTGATCGAGTGCAGAGCTTTGACAACATTAGTATATGTAAGCAGTTCTTCTGCCAAATGTTCTTTGCAATCTTTGATTAGAGATATGATTAGAGTTGCAATGTGCTTTAGCTACCTTCAGTAGTTTTTCATAATTTAGGTGCTGTATCCCTCTATGACACACTTCATACTACAGATGCCTTGTCATTCTATGACACACTTCATACTACAGATGCCTTGTCATTCTATGACACACTTCATACTACAGATGCCTTGTCATTCTATGACACACTTCATTGGTTCCCTGTCCCTCTATGACACATTTCATACTACAGATGCCTTGTCATTCTATGACACACTTCATTGGTTCCCTGTCCCTCTATGACACATTTCATACTACAGATGCCTTGTCATTCTATGACACACTTCATACTACAGATGTCTTGTTTCTCTATGATGTGCTTGACCACCAGTAATCAGACCATTACCACAGAAACATTGAGCAAAGCATTGACTTTGGAGAAACCATGCTTTCTTTTTAATCTGGTACCTTGAATGTGGTTCATGCTACTACTGCTCAACTGAACTTAAAAACATAAAAACATTAATATCATTTATTTTCTCTCCCTCTCTGGCACATTGCATCCACAAATATACCCATACTATCAGTCCTTGCAACCAAACATGAGCATTGTGCAAATATCATGGGTTTGCCTGGTGGATTTCACGCCTGGTGGATTTTGTTTCGGTGACCTACGAACTGGGATATAAGACTGGGATGTAACTGTAGTTTTGGACTCTCCCAGGTTTATCAATGAATATACCTGCAGATGTGTACCTCACAAACCCCCTCAGTCACCCAGAGCACCCACTTAATTGGGAAACATTGAGTGTGAATGCACCAGTGCTGATGGGGCTAGCCGCCGTAGGTACAAACAGGGATCAGGTGTCCGCCCCACAGGTACGCTCGTGCGTAAGGATGCTAATTACTCCAGTTAGGGTCCACGCTGTGGGCTGCCATTTACCTGCAAATAAAATTCATTCAGTAAATGTCAAATTGTGCCGAACAGCTGCCGTTTGAAAGACAATAAAGTGTGGATTCCATGCCACTGGGCACAGTCCTGTTGTGCTTCTCCCTATTATTATAGTCCGTATCTCCTGCCTCTCTTCATTTTACTGTGTAGCCAATCCACGTGATGACAATCAGCATTTCTCATTTTTCACCCTGCTGGACATGCCCGACTGATAGGCTCTTACCGTACACCTCGAGTCGAGCGTATACTGTAACGTACGTACAGTATCTGGGGCTGTAATATGCTGCAAACGCATACTTATGTGTGTGTCCTGAGTTTTACATTTAAACTACTCGGCCGAAGGTCCTGCTTGACTGCAAAGCAATAACACGCCAATGTAGTACCCTGTGTAATGCACCAACCTTTTTGATTTTTTGTTTTATTAGTTTTTTTATTTTATTTGTTTGTTTGTTTATTGTTTATTTATTTGCACAGGCACATATTTACTTGAATTAGCGAATTTCATATGAACGTGTAACCTGGTAACTTCCATAAGATATTATTAACAGCCGTAGTATGAACTCTTTGAAATGTTGAGTTGTTTGGCAATTTAACGTCCTACTGACACTAACACTTCAAGCTATTCCGTCATGTGTTAATGCTACTCAAACAAAAAAATGTAAATGTTCAGATCACATGGTTTGCTAGCCGTTAGTTAAAAATAAATTGATATTGTTCCCACAGTGTGACATGATTAATAGCAATTATAGTAGGTACTGGTGCCCATCTACTATACAGTAGGAATGGAAATAAAATATTGTCTTTTTTATGTATAATTAATTAGTTGCAACCACACTTGAAAATCACACTTGATTATCTCTTTGGAAAAAACCAAACTATAAAAAACAGTTGTTCTTCATGTAATAAACATTGCCCTGAGAAATGACCCC
>NC_083777.1:9140000-9160000 GCF_963514075.1 Conger conger
TATTCGTGTATAAATGTGTGTATAAATATACACTGGACTGATTTTGGGTAAAGGGAACAGGTTATGTCTGTGTGGATGTACAGAAGGGAGAGTGAATGTGTGTGTGTGAGAGAGAGAAAGTGATTGAGTGTGAGGGTTTGTGTATCTGAGAATATTTGTGACTGAATTAAGTAATATACTGGTGAGGACCTGACTGAGCTCGTATACATGTGTGAGTGAGTTAATGAGTGAGTCAGTGAGTATATATTTTTTAAATGTTTGTACATTGTATTTAATCCTTTATGTCACCATACTGTATACTGTAAGAGCGTGTGACTGTGTGAGAGTGAATGAGTGTGTGACTTTGTGTAAGAGAGTGAGCGTGTGACAGAGAGTATAGTAAGTGAATGAGTGTGTGACTGTGTGTGAGTGAATGTGTGAGTGTGTGTGTGAGTGAATGTGTGAGTGTGTGTGTGTGTGTCTGTGTGTGTGTGTTTGTGTTTGTGAGTGCGCATGTGTGCACTATTTGCCTACCCTTCAGAGCTGTTTTTCTCTTACATCATTTTTTGGCTTCAGCTTTTGCTGACTATCCAAAATATAAACTTGGTTGGTTGTGTATGTGATCAATTCTTTCTACAATATTGGGGTTTTTTTTTGGTTTGTTTTGTTTTGTGGCAGTTCTCTGCCAAACCATCCAGCAGTCACACATGTCATTTGGTGTAAATGGGAATAGATTTAGCATTTCTGAGTGCTGTCAGCGTGCCGTTGCCAAACCCACCCATCCAGCGTCGGAGGTACAGTGGGGGAAACTGAAGCTCCATAGTGATGCTGGGTAAATTAATGGCCAATGAAGAAATCGGAATAAAAATATATGTACTGTATCTTCTGTATGTGTGAAATACGATCCTGCAGAAATGCCTGAAAATGTGCTAATATGGACACATATCTGTTTGTACATGAGCAGTAAAAATATAAATTATGAAAAAAAGCACTATAATCCTGTATAAATGACTGGATGTAAAAGGGGAATCAGCGCTTTGTCAGGCCTGACGTCATTTTCTGGTTCTGTGCGGGGCGTCCATTTTTAGCTTTTCTCCTGCTGGAACGGACAGCTTTTACCGGTGAATTCTTTCTCCCCGGAACTGCATACATTCCACTGCAGCCACCCAAAACTTAGCCTACAGGAAGTGAGAATCCAACTTTACGACTCGACTTAATCATTTCATGTTCAGAGTGTACTCTTAAATTATTCTTCCTTTAGTTTTAATCATATCAAACCTATTATCTTATTACATATTTGTTTCTGCCTTTGTATCCATTGGCGCTGATATTACAATACTTTTAAATTCAATCCATCACCATACAAATAGATACATATTTAGCATTTTCGAGGAGCCGATATGTGCTATTTTACATAAAATTTGCATCAATTAAAAATGATGTAAATAGAAAGGACAATTTATTGCTCTGAGGATTTATTCAATTTAACTCTATAATTGCATGCAATCCATGCGCTCATTATATTACAATTTTGTGCAGTTACCAGCAGCTGCTATTGAGCTAATGACAGAAGCAGCAGGGGAGGAGTTAAGGTCCCTATAGCTTACCCAAAAGGTACCATTGGCTAAACTCTTTTAGGAATATTTTGTAAAGAAAAAAATGATATTTTTGTTTCTCTCACAATCAGAAGGCAGATAGCTTATCTTAAAACTGACAAAACGGCTATCTGGTTTAATTTGTAGTACTACTTTTTTTTCCGTTATTATTTCAAGAAGGAATAAGGCAAGTAAAGCTATCTGTGCAATGATAGTACCTATTTTGTCTTTTTGAAAAGAGGAAAAAATCCCTATAATTTGTTTCTGGCCCAAATACAGTCCAAGCCTATGATACAAAACTGAGATTATGAAAACAATTTCAAACAGAGAAATGTAAAATGGGCATTTGATATCAGTTACTGTGGACCTACTGGGGAGGTCTTTTATAAAGATATTGCACCAGACCATATGTTAGCCTGGTGTCGTAGTGTGATCTCTGGCTTGGAAAGGGCTTACAGCCATTTAGCAAGTTCTGACCAGAGAGAGTGTTGCTATTTCACCATAACTTTCTCTTCTGTTAAAAAGAGATTTCCTTTCTCTGGAAATACACACGATTTTAAATAGCAGAAGAGACCAAAGTTACCAGCCAGCCTCCCCAAAGGAGACTTCCCAAGCATATTCTTAGCTTGTAATAAATCTGTTTTTGCTCCAGAATCCCAAACCTTTTGGAGCTCCTCCCAAAGTGTGTTTTGCTAGAGTAAGTTAGTCCTTTTAGTCATTATTTGGGAATATCCAAAACAAGATTCCTTTCCAGCGACCGTGTTGTAAACTATCAGCAAGTTCGCTTTTTGGCCCTCATGAGGCATACCTCAGATGTTGGAATAAACACCCACACGCTGAATACTGCCGAAAGAGTGTGTGCGTGTGTATGTGTGTGTGTGTGCTCGTGTGCGTACGTAACTGCATATGTGTACAGGGAGTTGTTTTTTCCTCCTCCTTTCTTAGTTATAGGGATTTGTCGTTGGTTTTGTATCTCAAAGCTTCTGCAACACAGGTTTACTTGTCATGCAAATATGGCACATTTGAATTTAAGAGAGAGAATGAGATTATACATACTGTATAAAATGTCCTTTTCTGTGTGTTGAAGTGACATATCGCTGAAGGCTCCACTATTTAGGCACGGCACTGCACAGCTGTGCTGTGAGTGGTCATAGCTCACCTCTCACCTCTCTTCCAACCTGAATGTGATTCTGGAACCTTCCACACTCGAGCGGCCTTCTCCCCCTGGCCTGAAGGCAGCAGCCATTCACACACTGCAGCTCTCCCGCCCTATCAGAGTCCTTGTTGTTGTTGATATGTGTCTCTTTGGGAGGTTTACGCAGTTCCTGTTAATACGACCACAATTAATGTTAATGCGGTGATGATTTAGAATCAGGTGTATCCTAATTCTGACACCAGCATATTAGACTATTTCACCTTTAGCCACTTAAATAAAAAATACAAATATTGAGTATGGACCTTATGTAAATGCAGTTACTGAATTCATTTGATGCATCAGATTTAACTCAAAGGGCAGAATTAGTACCGGATTCATTCGCTTAAACCGCGTTTCACAAGCCGTCGGGAATATTTCTCCGATCGAGCTTCATTCCGCGATAAAACCGCACGTGATCCGGGAATTCTGTCAAGCCTCGGCGTTCCGGGCTCGGCGCTCCTTCCCTTCCCGAGGTATCCGTGTATCCGCGGGCATCCCTCGCGCGCTAACCGCAGGACGGGTCCCTGCGAGCTGGTCCTCCTGCGACTGGAGTTTAATAACCGATTGTTTACCGTTCCTTCCCCCCCTCCCCCCGCTCTTTTCCGTGCTGTAAGTATAAAATTTTAATTACGGGCCTGACAGCCGCGGAGCATGATGCAGGGCCTGGCATCCATCACCGGGAGAAGGCCGGTGTCGGAGAGCTTTGACTTTGCCGAGATGCCGGCGCTCTCCCGGTGAGAGAGAGGAGTTGAGCAGCAGGTGCCATATTACTGTGTACAGAAAAGCAATTAGGAAGCATATTGGATGAATGAGGAGTGAATTAATATTAGCGAGTACATTTGTCAGTGGGTTTGATGCGAGCCTTTTTCTTTTCTTTATGCAACATTAAGATTGTGGCGCTCATAAATTCTCTGCTTAAATTGCCATCTGTTCCCCTGTCAGACCGCACCGAGACACAGAGGAGGAGAGAGGAGAAGACGGGGGAAAGTTTCTCGCCTTTATTTTTTCTTTCCAAAGAGAAGATGGCTTTTCTTGATTTATTGTGAGGAGGCAGGGAGAAGGGTTCTAAATCCTGCTTTGTCAGTCTTAATTTCATTGTTCAGCATGGCCTGGATGAATGTAGTGTTTTTATATATATCCTCCGAAGATCCGGCAGAAAATTTTTATTTATGTTTTCTTTTCATGATACAAGTGTCTTGGATGACAAAAACAAGTTGTAGTGAAAATATATTTTCAAAGATACTATTTTATTTTTATTGAATGTCCCATGTAGTGTAGGTATGAACAGCAGAACATATGGTTCTAAGACCAGAGACGGATGTCCCCTACAGAGGACTAAAATGTAGGAGGATATGTGCATTTGCATTGCATTGTGTGAGACATTATCACCACAGTAAACATGCAATGGTCCTGTAACATGTAATATGTAATATGTATGGTTAGTGGTGAATACACAAGGCCGTAAGCGCAGTTTAGTAAAGGAATTTGCTTTGTTTCTCCCCCAGCACACACGCTTTAATAGCAGAAGTAGCCGTGGTTGTGGAAAAGTGGCCAAATTTAGGGTCTATGGTGTGAAAAACATAGGCGGCCGGCTTAATAACACGGCATCCAACAGCTGTCACCGGGAGATTACTGTCACCGAGTCCCCTGCCCGCAGGCGATGTGGGAGAGAGCGCCGGGCTCGGCGGAGGAGAGTCCCTCAGTAATTAGCCGGCCTGGAGTTAGCGCTAAGCTGCCTAATCTACAAGGTGAGCGAGAGAGGGGGGCGTGCGTTTGTCGCCTCCCGAGAAACCCCGCTCGGAGTCCGCGTGGGGAAACCGGGGAAACGGGTCGACGGAAAACGCCGGCTGCCGTCGCCGCGGCGCCTCCCGCCTCCCCGCTTCCCCCTCTCTAATTGGACGCGGCGTTAGCCTAGCCGCGGCGCGGGGCCTCCGCAGTGACGGGAGCGAGGCTCGGCGTGCGACGCAGCCGACGGCGGGAACAGAGGGAGGCGCATTCCGCCGAACCGCGCGCCCCTCCTGAGTGACGTTAGCGGGAGGGGGGGGGGAGGGGGGGGGCGGCGAGGAGCGGCGGGTTTTTTGCCGCCGAGCTGCGTCTCTGAAGTATTGTGAAATCGGCGGCGCTACGTAGCTTTGACGCCGTCGCCGGGCGGATCAGCCGGGGAGCTCCAGTCATTAAAATCCCCGCTCCGCGGCGGGAATGGCGGCTCAGGCGGTGACACAAACCCCCGGCTGCGTCTCCCCTCCCTCGTCCTGCACAACAGCTGCGGAGCGCACACTCCGAGTGGCCCGGACGTGTGGCTTTGGAGAGCTTCTCCCTGTGAATAGGCCTGTTAAATGTAGCGTGTAGCTGGTCACCCCCGGCCAGACCCCAGTCCCAGTCCCCTCTTCCCTGAGCGAATGACCTCTTTGTGGCTGTTTGTTATTAGCACGTTTTTGCTTTCTGAAGACCGTTCTCGGGTATTTCTGTCGCCAGATGTGTCAGCCATCGAAGGCAGGTCTGTCAGTAGCCATAATCTGTGTACCAGACCCTGGGCTGAAGATTAAAGATCAGGCAATATAGCAACAAAAAAAAAAAGAAAGTTTGAATACCTCATGCCAAAATTCCTTTATAAATAAGGTTGTTTAATGTGGGACCTCCCTGGTTGGTGCTTATGGCTGGAAAGCTGAAAGAAAAATCAGACTTGGCACAGTCACTCTTCCTGGTGTTCTGAATTAGCCCCTTCTTTCCCTCTTTTTATATACGGCTTGTGGCTTGCCCCAAAGCGGGCTAATTTATGAAAGGCTTACCGTGCAAGCTGGCTTCTTGTCTGTGCACATGTGTGTGTGTGTGTGTGTGTGCGTGTATGTATGTGAGTGTGTATGTGTGAGAGCATGTGTTTGCATCGGTGTATTATGTGTATATCAGCATCTGGGTGTATGCATGTGTCTTTGTGTGTGTGTGTGTGCGTGCGTGTGTGTGTGAGCATAGGTGTATAACAGCTTCTGCGTGTATACGTGTGTGTGTGTTCCTGTTTGTGTGTGTGCGTGTCTGGGTGAGCACGGCTTTGCATTGGTGTATATGTGTATATCAGTGTCTGTTTGTGCACGTGTGTGTCTGTGTGAGCTGGGGATTGCATAGGCGAATATGTGAATATCAGCGTCTGTGTGTATGCATGTGTCTTTGTGTCTGTGTGAGCAGGGTTTTGCATAGGTGTGTTTGTGTATATCAGCGTCTGTGTGTATACGTGTGTGTGACTGGCTCTCCTCTTTGTTTACTGTATCCTCCTCTAACGAGACAAGTTTAGCCAGTCCTGCTGCAGATTCTCCACAGCCAGTCAGGCCATTATGTTGTCTAGTACCCTCTTGTTATTCATGGGGTATATCGTGCCTGGGATTTTATTTTTTCTTATTGCTCCATTTATGAATTGCTCCGTAACCTCTGTTAAGAGTGCCATCTAATTGATCTAATTCATGGCTAACGGATGTTTTGTGTTATTACGGACGGTGGCGGAGGCAAAGTCGGTTAAAGCATTAATAATCTGTGCTTGTCACATCACTGGGGCTGTAGTACACTGGGGAAATTACACTGACCACAGGGGGCGCAGTAGCACATTATTAACATTACCGTTCGCCGCGCGGGTACACATTCTCGCATACATACCCCGCACACACACACACGTAGGCGTACACACACACATGTTTACATGCTATCACACACACATGCTGATACACATGTGCATACCTATGCAATCACATGTTCGTGCTCACACACATACACCGGCTGCGCACATGAAGGTATACACGCTCACACAGAAACACTGTCACACACATTCACACACACACAGGCGCACACACACTCACACACACACACACACACAGACACACTCACACACACACACAGACACACACACACACACACACAGACACACACACACACACACACACTCACACACACACACACACACACACACACACACACACAGGCGCACACATGCCAAGGTGGCTTTATCAGGCTTTATATTGGTTTGATTTGCATGTGCCTCTATAGTCCTGACTTGATATTAGATCCGTTCATTTTCTTTAACAGCACCTGGGGAAGCAGGTGATTTAATTATTAGGTCTCGAAGAAAACAAAAGCTGAAGCTAATGTATCTGTGGGATATTTAAATATACAGTACTGCTTTGGATGAAAGCACCGTACAAAAATGTTCAAATTGTTGTATTCACATTGCATTGCGATGAATGGTTTTGCCTTGAATGTTAATTAATTAATTTGTTCATTCATTTCTGTGGGCCAGCGTATTAAGCATCAGTGATCAGTCAGAATGTGGAACATATTCCACGATGAATATTTTAAGTTGTTTTTATACGCAGAAATCCGATATTGCTTCGGTTCAGATTCAGTGTACTCTGAAAAAACAACTAATAACACATACACACACACACACACACAAAACAACTAGAGTGGGTGTAACTACAATAAAATATAATTTTTAACTTTAATCCTGACACCTCACAAGCGTAGTTTTGGCTTAAACAAAGGCGTAAAGGACGAAGAACATCGCTCAAATTGAACTCAAAACGACGCAGGCCGTGTTGGGTTTGGGCCTGTCGCGGCTCGGATACCGTTTCCGCGCGCGTCTCAAGTGCTCAATATTCCAGGCCGCCTCTACCTTATTTTCGCCGGTGTATACTTACACCACCTTACTTACGATCCCGTAATAAACACAAAGACGGGAGGTGTCGCGGGGTCGGACAGAATAATAAAAAAGAGTAGCGTCTCCGGGTTGTTGTCGGGTACGCGAGCGCGCTCCGCTCTCCTCCGTCGGCGAAGGTTGTTTGATTTTTTCCCCCTCTCTCTCCTAATTCGTAGTATGATGACAATAACATGCACGGCGGCCTCGGCGAGACCTTTTGAAGCGCTTCTCGCCGCCCACACCGCTGACAAGGTCGGCGCTAAAAGGCGCCGGAGTCCGCTTTAATCCGTCTCTCCCCGTACGGAGCAGCGTGGCGCGTTCCAGGCGCGCTCCACCCCTCAAATATATAATTTTCTTCAGATGCCCCTTTCTGTCTAGTTTGTCTATCTCCACGGTGCCCTTTTCCAATATAAGTTTGTGCCTCTCTGCACCCACAGACACCCCCCCCCCCACACACCTCTTCCCCCCCCCCATTGGCCGTCTCTCACCAATCACGTCGCGGCTCCTTGATGTGAGAGGAGTAATTTGCGAGCGGTATGCATGAGTAAGCTAGGAATTCTTCATCCATTTAAAGTGACCAGGCTGCTCCCTGACTGTCGGGTGAGGGAGCGGCAGCTCGGAAGAGAGGAGAAGAGAGGAGAGGAGAGGAGAGCGGGGAGAGGGGGGAAGAACAATGAGAACGAGGAACGCCAGCGTCTCCCGCCCGCCTGTGCCCGGCGGAATCAGCAATGAGGGCCAAGGAGACGTCGGCTTCCCATCACTCCGTCCTCTGTGACTGCTGCTCGGGATGTCCTTAACCTCCTGCGACTCCCAGGCACAAACACTGCTCTGTTCATTTCCCACTGAATATTATCACCTCCATTCAATCAATATCTGTCCTCAACTTCCACTCATAATTAAAGAAAGTATCCGGCAATCTCCGAAATTCACTTTCCAAACTTTTTTTTGTCAGTAAGTTGACAAATCAAGGCCTACAAGTCTTGACGGTCACTATCGCTGAACAAACCAAGAACATTCCATGTCATTATAATTTCTAATTTATTATTTAGCTGATGCTTTTCTTAGAGTAAGCAGGGGACAGTCCCCCCCTGGAGCAATGTGGGGTTAAGGGCCTTTGTCAAGAGCCCAACAGTTGTGCAGATCTTATCGTGGCTACACCAGAGCTTGAACCACCAACCTTTTGGATATGTGATAAATTGCATTGTAAACAACGTATATTGGAGTTAAGCTGAAGAAAGCTTTGGTCCTTGTCCCTGTTATGGAAGGGGGAGATCTTTCGGGCGAGTGGTTCATTTGAACCACCGTGTGCATTCCCTGTTAAGGCCAGGAGCTTAAGCCTACGAGTTTATTCTCCATTTCTCTAAACACATTACAAAGAACCTTGGCAATAAACAAATGAAGTGATAAAAAAATAAAGATAATAACGCGAACGTTTCCTCCTGTTCTGGTGATGCACACTACCACGCTGCTGGAGTTATGCTTGCTCCCCTGTTCTGCTCCTTTGTTTGCTCACATAATCAAGCGGAGGCCTGTTCTGTGGCTCTGTAATCTCTCCCCCTCACGAGCCGGGCTGGCTCAGCCCCTGCTCCCAGGCCCAGGCCCGGGGCGAGCAGGGGGCCTGTATGGCAGACCGTGTTTTACACCGCGTGAAAACCTGACTGCTCCCGAGCCGTCCATGAAAGAAAGTGCAAACCCTCACTTCACCTCCCTTTAAAAAATTCACACCGGCTCACGGGGGCTGATTTAGGGCTTTCAAATGATTCCAGTCAAACCTGGGACGCCGTGGTTAACGCACCAGGCTCGGCGGCAAACGAGGAAAATGAAAAACATTTGGGGAAAACGCTTGTGTGGACAAGATATGCATCTGGATATGTGCACTCTATCCCTCTCTCTCTATCTGTCTCTCTCTCATTCTCTCTCTTCCTCTCTCTCTATGTCTCTATCTCTATCCCGCTCTCCCTCTCTCTCTCTCTCTCCCACCTCTCTCCCCTCTGACTCTCTCTCTCCCCCTTTCTCTCTCATTCTCTCTCTCTCTCTCTCTCTCCCTCTCTCTCTCCCTCTCTCTCCCCCCCCTCTCTCTCTCTCTCTCTCTCTTTCAGCACACAGTCTTCCTCAGGAGCAGGGCTGAGCTCAGGAGATTTCCTTGTTAGCTCAGATGTAGAATCCCGTTTATACGGATACCTACTGGGGTTGCTTTGTGATGCCCCGAAGCCAAAGTGCAGTTTCACAGAAAACCGACCTTGATCAATATCCCGCGATAGATCTCTGCAGACCCCGCTGCTTCGCCGGGCTCTTTTATTTCCACGGAGCGCCCGTTTGACTGCTCTAGCCACGGGCTTTCTCAGGAACGGCCCCTTCCAGGTGTCGGCGGGGCCTGGCTGAGCGGAGATAGCCACCGGGGGAGGGGAGGAGAACCGGGGCGGTGTTTTCCTGGGCGCTTGGCCTCCTTCGCGATGGGAGGAAGCGCTTTTCAGCCGCAAACGCTGGCGCCACTCGCGCTAGCTAGCTAGCTTTGGAAAGCAACAACACTTTTGGGTTGGTCCACTTCCTGGTCGTGCCGGTGTGCCAAGCTACTCCGGTATCTGCCATTTACCCAACCCATTTTGACTTCAAGATAAACCACAACATTAAATGAGCGAGAGCAACCTGACCAAAAAAAGTCTGTACTATTTCCAAGATGCTGGAGCCCTTTTTGGCTTTGTAGTGATAGCACAATGGGCTAATGCTACGCTTATTATTCGCCTACACGCTTGTGTATAAATATGAATGGTGTCAGGAGAGCATCAGCCTCGGCCGGTTAAATAGAATCGTGCGCTAAATCCCCGCTGCTGTTCGGATTACCTTTCATAAATGCGAGAGCAGGTAGGGAAGGCTCAGAATGGCGGTAAACGGCGAGCGTCCCTCGAGTCCCTGGTGACCGCTTGGGCTATACCCCACCCTGCAGAGCGAGGGGGGGGTCTGACCCAGATGCGCTAAAGTGGGTCAGGGGAGCAGGAGCGCCCCCCGCAGGCTGGCGGAGGCAAGGCGGGGAGTCGCCGGGGGGGTGGTGCCCTGATTAAAAAATCAAATTGGGCGTGGGAATTGAGCGGACACCCCCCCTTTCCCCCCCTCTGCGTGGCGGGCCTCACCTGCTGTCCTAATCAGGTTTAATCACCAGGCCTCTTCCGCTCCGAGCCGCGACCTTTATCACAGCGAGGGTACGGGCGCGGCGCGGAGAGCCCCGACCCCTGCGAGCCCCGAGCGGGCAGCGGCGTCTCCTACGCGCACACAATCACGCCGCCGCTTCATTAGCCGCTATTGTGCGCGCCTGTCGACGCCAGCGTGTGTGCGCACCTACTGTACCCACGTATCCGCGCTTCCCCATCAATATTCACGTGTAAATAAATTAGAATCGCGCTGTAATTGCTCACCCCAGTCCAATTATTTTTGAAGAGCGATATTATTTTAAGAGACCCCGGTGTCTTATTGCGCGATATATGAAAAAAAAAAAAAGAAACGATGAGAAAAAATAGTTTACTGAATTTCGTCAGAATGGCCGTGGTTATTCCGTGTTTTCACGAGTTCCCGTTCAGTGTGAAGTGTTTGTGGGTGGACACCTCCTCAACATCCCTCATGAGACTTCTGTCAGTATATATTCTTCCTCCCTCTTCCTCCCTCTCTGGAAGTTTCTGTGGTTGTGGAGACTTGCATCACCCTTCCAAAGTACCGGACAGAGGTGAAGTGAAATGATAGAGAAGGATAGAGTGAGAGAGGGGAGTCATAGAGAAGGATAGAGTGAGAGAGGGGAGTCATAGAGAAGGATAGAGTGAGAGAGAGGAGTGATAGAGAAGGATAGAGTGAGAGAGATGAGTGATAGATAATGATAGAGTGAGAATGTAGAGTGATAGAGAAGGATAGATTGAGAATGTAGAGTGATAGAGATGGATAGAGTGAGAATGTAGAGTGATAGAGTGAGAAAGGATTGATAGATAATGTTAGAGTGAGAATGTAGAGTGATAGAGAAGGATAGATTGAGAATGTAGAGTGATAGAGAAGGATAGATTGAGAATGTAGAGTGATAGAGATGGATAGAGTGAGAATGTAGTGTGCTAGAGAATGATATAGTGCGAGACAGGAGTGATAGATAATGTTAGAGTGAGAATGTAGAGTGATAGAGTGAGAAAGGAGTGATAGATAATGTTAGAGTGTGAGACAGGAGTGATAGATAATGTTAGAATGAGAATGTAGAGTGATAGAGAAGGATAGAGTGAGAATGTAGAGTGATAGAGAAGGATAGAGTGAGAATGTAGAGTGATAGAGAAGGATAAAGTGAGAATGTAGAGTGATAGAGAAGAATAGAGTGAGAATGTAGAGTGATAGAGAAGGATAGAGTGAGAATGTAGAGTGATAGAGAAGGATAGAGTGAGAATGTAGAGTGATAGAGAAGGATAGAGTGAGAATGTAGAGTGATAGAGAAGGATAGAGTGAGAATGTAGAGTGATAGAGAAGGATAGAGTGAGAATGTAGAGTGATAGAGAAGGATAGAGTGAGAATATAGAGTGATAGAGAAGGATAGAGTGAGAATGTAGAGTGATAGAGAAGGATAGAGTGAGAATGTAGTGTGCTAGAGAATGATATAGTGCGAGACAGGAGTGATAGATAATGTTAGAGTGAGAATGTAGAGTGATAGAGTGAGAAAGGAGTGATAGATAATGTTAGAGTGTGAGACAGGAGTGATAGATAATGTTAGAATGAGAATGTAGAGTGATAGAGAAGGATAGAGTGAGAATGTAGAGTGATAGAGAAGGATAGAGTGAGAATGTAGAGTGATAGAGAAGGATAAAGTGAGAATGTAGAGTGATAGAGAAGAATAGAGTGAGAATGTAGAGTGATAGAGAAGGATAGAGTGAGAATGTAGAGTGATAGAGAAGGATAGAGTGAGAATGTAGAGTGATAGAGAAGGATAGAGTGAGAATGTAGAGTGATAGAGAAGGATAGAGTGAGAATGTAGAGTGATAGAGAAGGATAGAGTGAGAATGTAGAGTGATAGAGAAGGATAGAGTGAGAATATAGAGTGATAGAGAAGGATAGAGTGAGAATGTAGAGTGATAGAGAAGGATAGAGTGAGAATGTAGAGTGATAGAGAAGGATAGAGTGAGAATGTAGAGTGATAGAGAAGGATAGAGTGAGAGTGTAGAGTGATAGAGGGGAATGATATGAGAGTGTAGAGTGATAGAGAAGGATAGAGTGAGAATGTAGAGTGATAGAGGGGAATGATATGAGAGTGTAGAGTGATAGAGATGGATAGAGTGAGAATGTAGAGTGATAGAGGGGAATGATATGAGAGTGTAGAGTGATAGAGATGGATAGAGTGAGAATGTAGAGTGATAGAGGGGAATGATATGAGAGTGTAGAGTGATAGAGATGGATAGAGTGAGAATGTAGAGTGATAGAGAAGGATAGAGTGAGACTGTAGAGTGATAGAGATGGATAGAGTGAGAATGTAGAGTGATAGAGGGGAATGATATGAGAGTGTAGAGTGATAGAGATGGATAGAGTGAGAATGTAGAGTGATAGAGAAGGATAGAGTGAGACTGTAGAGTGATAGAGATGGATAGAGTGAGAATGTAGAGTGATAGAGGGGAATGATATGAGAGTGTAGAGTGATAGAGATGGATAGAGTGAGAATGTAGAGTGATAGAGGGGAATGATATGAGAGTGTAGAGTGATAGAGATGGATAGAGTGAGAATGTAGAGTGATAGAGAAGGATAGAGTGAGACTGTAGAGTGATAGAGATGGATAGAGTGAGAATGTAGAGTGATAGAGGGGAATGATATGAGAGTGTAGAGTGATAGAGATGGATAGAGTGAGAATGTAGAGTGATAGAGAAGGATAGAGTGAGACTGTAGAGTGATAGAGATGGATAGAGTGAGAATGTAGAGTGATAGAGGGGAATGATATGAGAGTGTAGGGCCATAGGGCCAGCCAGCACTTGGCACGCTTGCTAACAGACATTCTGTGAGTGAAAGAATCAGCAGTGGAATATGTTTAGAGTACCCCCCCCATAGATAACTTCCCTCATTATAAGATGCCCCAGCTCCCCTAGTTAGTCCCTCAGGTTACCAGGTAGCTGCTGTACAATCTGTTACTCTGCATATAGCTATGCGCTGGAGCCATTATCACAGATGTATGGGAGACAGAAAGAAAACCTGAGGAAGACTGAAAGAGTGTGTGTGTGTGTGTGTGTGTGCGTGTGTGTGTGTGTGTGTGTGTGTGTGTGTGTGCGTGAGAGAGAGAGTCCATGTAGGGTTTGAGATGATGCATACTGTACATTGCAGGGTGAAAAACATTAGGCCTACATTGTTTCGTTTACAGTACACCCTTTCATACTCTGAGCCCCCTGTGACCTAACGATAAAGAAAACCACGGTTCATATGTTGAAAAGCACCTGCCGTGTGTTCTCCCTCCACAGTCAGTAAACCTCGACGTGGTAAAGTACTGTAAACAGAACACTCATTCTCCTGCACACAAAAAACTACAAAAAAAAAGAACAAAAAACAAACACGAGAGCAGGACAAAGAGGCACCATTGTGTGGTTGTTGTATGAGTTTATGTCCTTCTCTTCCTCTCGCAGAGAGAAGGCTGCCTCTCGCTCTACCTGAGGGGTGGGTGTGGGAGTTCGGAGAGGTAACTGGTTGGAGGGATGCCAGCTGTCCTCACCCAGGTAGGAGCTCTGCCAAGCTACCCCTCTTCCCATTGTTCGTGCTTGTTGACATTCATAGCTTGTTAGCTTCTATTAGGTCTGCTGTTTTGTTTCTGGAATTAACCAAATTTGATTCTGCGGCTTTAAGTGGTGGCTCGCCATATAGAAACTAATTACTTTGATGGGAAGCCCTCACCAGTCGAAATCGGTATTGGAATTGAAGATAAAACCGCGCTCGCTGAACTGGAATTGGTCAATTGGACGTTCTGCTCTCCCTCTGAGCGGCTGATGTTGATGGTAATTCGGTTACACCAGGCCTAGCTGGCCCAGCCTAGCCTCCCTCCCTCCACCCCTCCACCGCCCCAGTCCGAGTTACGGAAAATTAATACGATAATGGATCCCTGATTGTATTCCATCAATTAACCAAGATTGATTTTTCCCTCCCTTCAATGGGAAGAATAGCAGGAGGCACAGTAGTAATACGAAGGGAAGTGGGGGACTGTGCTGACCTCTGACCTCTCCACACACAGCAGGGTTAAACGCTCTGCTGGCAAGCTGTTGTGAGTGATGAGAACGTGTCATTTCCTGTCACTACATTTTAACAGTTAACGTATTAGTTCATCATCAACATTGCCTATGAAATAGAGATGGATTCTGGCATATGTAGCTGGATTTTGGATCAGAAAATGGTTTACATCAGGCTTAACATTAGACTCAAGAAGAACTCTGTTGCTCCTCTTTCTTTGCATCTTCTTGCTGATGCATCAGTTTGTTTTGTCGAGTAGCCAACCTTTGAACACATGAGATGATCCCAGTGTTTCTGTTTTCAACACACAAACACATGAGACACGGCTGGTTCATGACCCTGCTGAAAGAAACGGCTCAAGCTAGGCTTTGAAACAGCTGGTAGCTGGTCGACCGGTTCAGACCGGTTCAGACCGGTTCAGACCAGCTCCATACTCCAGCATGGCTGACCAGCTGAACCTACGTATGTCTTGAAACATCTGGTAGTTGGTGATTTCAAGCTGGTCATAGCTGGACTGTATACCAGGGGACAACAAGGCTGCGGTGTCTCTGTCTATGCATTTGTGTGTGTGTATGTGTGTGAGTGTGAGTGTCTGCAAATTCCCAGGACAAACTGACGGCAGTGCTGGTCAGGAGCAGAGAAACAGGCCAGAGTGGGCAGTCAGAGAGAGAGGGAGAGCTGCTCAGCGGTGTGTGGCCTCTCTCTCTCTCTCTCTCTCTCTCTAAGCTGTTCTAAAGGCCGGCTCGCCCCCCGATAGTCCGTGCCAGCACACAGCTGGCCGAGACCAGCCCTTGAGTGAGCAGCTGGCCAGGCCCTCAGCGCTGTGAAGTAAACCTGGAGGAAACAGAGGTTACAGGAGTGCGGACCTGGCTGCAGACAGGCCCGAACACCCCCCGGCTTGGCAGGCGAAGGAGGTTAACTGGACTGAGGAGAAACAGGACAGAGAGGGAGTCTCTCCAGAGGAGCTCGCTCTGGGTAACCGCTCCTCTCTCCTCCTCCTCAGCTGCCCCTGCCTCCAGCGCCGGGGCCCGGCTGCTGCTTTGATGCCAGGCCAGGGCTCGCTAGTCAAATGGCAGTAGCCGCGGGTTACTAATTACTGCCAGCGCCTGCCATCGCTCCCAGATTGACCAGTGCGACAGTGTGCTGGGAATGGCAGCCCATTACTAAACAAACTGGCCACTCAGAAAAAAGGACGACTGCCAATGGATTTTTTTTCTGGAGCTGAAAATATTGACCAGAATGTAGAATGAAATCAGCGTTATAAACATTTGTATGTAATAGGGATAATTCATATTTCAGTTTTCTAAATTGCGTGTTTTTATTGGAAATGGAATATGCTGCGATATATCGTAAATATCTGGCCGTTTCTTGACGTAAATTAGCGATGCTTGCCTACCTTCTCAGGATAGGTGTCCATTTTGTAACACGCGGCGAACTGCGTGTTCTTCCCTTTATCTGTGAGTTGTGAGGTATTAACAGTGTTTCATATATCTTTGGGTAATGAGTAACACAAGAGGAGCACCTGCGTGGCGTAATTAAATGTATAAATTTCCTCTTGGTGGAATTATTTGTGGCTGCTGCATTGATTTATTTTGTTGTGCAAATTGCAATCTCGGGTGCATTTTCTTCTCCTGAAGGGGTAAAAGAGAAACGTCGTTCATCGCTGTATTGGTATTTATTCCCTCTTTTGTCCGCCCGCTCACAGCGCATTGTTTAGCCGTGTTTGATGCTGAGCTGTGGGGAAGCCTTGTCCCGCTGGATGGCCCTTCTACAAGAAACAGTTTATTTTCAGTGGCGAAACTGACACTGCAATGCATCATTAGTTACTGGGAACATGTCGCAAACGCGCTTTGGATTTAAGTTAATTTTGAACGTGGTCCATTTGTTAACACCGCAAGTATTCGTGTCTGCGAGCACACCTTCAACTAGAATTCCAAGCAACACAGCCTACGCTGTCTTCAAACTCCAAGTAAACTGAGGTTGGCATCAGCACTCTTCCGGGTTTTTTTTTTTTTCCGTTTGTGCCTTTTCTTTGTCTTAATAATATTCCACATTTTCTGCGGAATACATTATGAAGGCTAAGGTGTTGCCACGACGAGGAAGTGTGTTGATAATGATTGCGGTGTTATGGAGCCGTTTGTAATACGTAAACTGATTGGTAATGCGAGGTAAATAAAAGTCAGCTAATTGCAATCATTACTCCGGGAGTGATAATGGCATTCCTGGGGATTGAGGTGAATGCTCAGACTTGCGCAGTATGTATTTATAGAGCTCTGTGAGAGGTAACTGCGGAAGTAGAACAATGCCAGGTGAAGGGTGCTTGGCTTGGTCACTTTGAGGTTACGTACATTATTAATCACATCAAGTGCACAGGAGTGAGTAATGAAGTGACCTCGATAATTCTGAAAAAACACTCACCTGGGGGGAGTGGTACATCTTTGAAGATTACTTATCGTGTTATTTATTATTTATTATGTTGGTGGGGTTATTAATTGATCTTATTGCGATGATACAGAAGTGCTTTAGGGGATGTGTGCGCGTGTGTGTGTATGTGTGCATGTGTGTGTGTGTGTGTGTGTGTGTTCTATGGGGATTACCTGCTTCTCAGGGGAAACGGTAATAGGCACTCTTAATTCCTCACTCCCTCGGACATAAAAGTCACCTCTTAACTGCTTGCAATTAAGGTCTTTTGAAAATGAATGTTGGGGAAATGTATTGTACATATGTTAATATGGAACTCATTAAAAGTACAACTACTACTACTACTACTACTACTACAATACTAGCACTACTACTATAACTACTACTACTACTAATATTATTATTAATATTATTACAATTATTATTATTATTACTATTATTAATATTATTACTATTATTATTATTATTATTATTATTATTATTATTATTATTATGCAGACTGTCTACATAATAATAATAATAATAATAATTATTATTATTATTATTATAATAATAATTATTATTTTTATAATAATAATAATAATCATAATCATAATTATAGTAGTCATAATGATAATGTGTGAGTTGTCTCTAGCTGGGTTGTGGCTGCAGTGTTGTGGCTGTGCCTGCAGTGTGTGTAATAGCAGGAGCTCAGTGTCAGTAGTGAGGCCCGTTGAGAGTGGCACTGAAAGCCCTCCCCAGCATTAGCCTCTGTGCTGTTTCGCTCAGCTCTAAGCTCTGTATAATTACATTGAAATGAGACATTAGCATTTTGTGCTTTTCTCTTTGTTAATTGCGTAGTTCAGTCACCATGATGCCCGTGATCCCGTCGAGAAGCCCTGTTGACCGGAACCTGCCAGGCGTGCTCACAGAATTCCCCCTTTTTTTCTTCAACCCAGATAACGTTTCTTTATTTATTTTATTCCATTTACATTTTTTTGTTCAATATATTTTTTGGCATTTTGAGGAGTCCTGCTTTTATTACATTCTTGACACTTTTGTTAATAAATCATTGCAAAGTTAATGAAAATTGCATTCAGGCATATCCAAAATGATTGTGTCCTTTGTCATGCTAATAAATTGAAAGATGTTGGGCCAATGGGTGAGTGCTTGCCCATTACTGAGAAGTTTTTGATGTGTGCCTGTTGCACCTTGACTTTTCCCTTTATCTCTCCCCCCCCTCCCCCCCTTTTCTTTCTACATTCAGATTCATCTCACATTTACTTAAGGTCTCATCAAGATGAAAATTGTGAGGCAAGGTTACACTTAAAACATTACAAATTATTATTATTATTATTATTATTATTATTATTATTATTATTATTATTATTATTATGGTATTAGTATTGCTGTTGTTGGGATTGTCAGGTTAACACAAATTTTGTGAGTTGATATACTGTATTATAAATGTATTGAATTTGGACACAAATTCATTCCATACTGATATGTTCTTTCGCCAACTGTCATCGTGTAAGTATGTGTTATATATTGAGGATTTATATTGATTCATATTGATTATTAACAACACAAAAACAGTCTTACGCTACTCATAAATCACAACTCACACATATAATGAAAGCTTTATTGAATCTAGTCCCTTTTGGTGTCTATATATTTGTCTTCCTTTCATAATAATTCAAGAACCAGATCAAAATTAAGTTTCAACTGAAATAAATCACACGTTCAAGGTTTGACTTGATTTCATTTTGCTTCTGACTTTAGGAACTGAACAAGCTAAAATGAAAATGATAAACTGAATGGGATAAACTGAATAAGTTAAACAGAATGAGTTAACTGAATAAGTTTATCTGAATGAGTAAAACTGAACAGGCTAATCTGAATAAAATAAACTGAATAAGTTTATATGAATGAGCTAAACTGAACAGGCTAATCTGATTGAGCTAAACTAAACAAGCTTATATGAATGAGCTAAACTGAACAATCTTATCTGAATGAACTAAACTGGACAGGCTAATCTTATTGAGCTAAACTGAACAACCTTATATGAATTAGCTAAACTGAACAATCGTATCTGAATGAGCTAAACTGAACAGGCTAATCTGATTGAGCTACACTGAACAGGCTAATCTGATTGAGCTACACTGAACAAGCTCAACTGAATGATCTTGACATGTAGTGGACATTTGAATGATTGGCAATAGAGTACATGTTTGGTAAGTTATTTTTAAATACGTATTTCCATCAAAATCTCCAGAGGATCGTGTAGCTTACATATACAGTCACAAATAAATTAATTAATGAAACAAATAAATAAATACATATATTAGTCAATATGGGTGTGAGTGGCCATTAGCATTGGTCTTTTCTACAGCTAATAACTGAGCCTTCTTGTGATAAAACAGGAAACAGAACATCAGTAAGTTTTATTTTACCTGACCACTTAGCCAACTAGCTAAATGTAGAATAGAAGAATCTTTTTATTTTAATTAAAGATTTGGATGATTTTTTTTGTCTCGTACTTGACAAATATACAAATTAAGATCACCTTTCAACTTTGCCACCTTTTAAACCTTAAGTGAGAAAGGTGGCACTCTTCTTAATCCTTAAAAAGGGCCAAACTCTGTCAAATGAATTGTATTCCAAAGTCAACAGGGTGTACAGAGATGCTAATATGTTTTAGCCAAAACTTTCAACAGATAGTGAATGTGGTAGCTATATGTCGGTATCGATTGGCATTTTGGAAATTTTGAACCTCAGTATCTTATCTGTTTCAAAACCAATTTCAATGCCATTTCAATGCTGTCTCACCAGCTACTGAATTTGCACCACTTCTGTGTTATGGATGCCCTTAAAAATTATGCATAAAACATTAAGACTTTTATTGAGCAAAAATAAGTACATTTAAATCCAAAGGACCCTGACA
>NC_083777.1:9165000-9182500 GCF_963514075.1 Conger conger
CTCGTGAAAGTTTTAGTTCACATTATTACTCACATTTTTCTCATTTGGAACTTTTCATGTGAAAGAAGCCCATCACATGTGAAAATGTCCGGTTCACATGTGAAAATTTGCAGTTCACATGTGACATTGTCTTTTCACATCAATTCACATGCGAAAATGTTGAATTCAAAAAAGGAAAATTTAGTGTATGATTTGTTTTCATAAGGGATGACACAAGTAGGTTGCAAAACATTTCTCAGCTAGTCTGTAAACATAATTCATTCTGAGCCTACCGCCCTTATATGTTTGCAATATAATATATATTTTTTATGGGGGCTGGGACTCTATGTAGTGGAAAAGTGTTGCCTAGGAAATCCCATCACAACGGGCATAATAATAAAAGCATAATTGTAGTGTCCCACAGATTAGGACATCATCAATCATCTAGGTTATCAATCATCTAAAATGAGCTACAAATGCCTAATTTCTCACTTCATAAAATCATATCTTCCTAGTCAATATATTGCAGCGTCATCCCTGAGATAACTTGTTTACTTCTCATTTGTTCGACAAGACAGAATCAGTCCTCACTTCTCAGGGAAAACCGTTATTCTCAGCAAAGACTACTGAAATAACACAAATACTACAATGGGATTAACTAACCTGCATGGGAGAAATGATTCTAGTCTGAAAATTGTGAAGAAACAGCGATAGCTAGCAGCCTACATGGCGACTGAGTCATCATCTGAAGGACTGGCAGAGATCTGGAACAAACACAAAATGGCATGTTGAACATGGACAGTCAGGTAAATGCAAAACGTGTGCTGTGCTTTCATCAGGTAATGCCAATGTTGTTGCACATCCAATCTGTTCGATATGACTGCTTTTTAAATGTACAAATTGTTGAAGAAAACTATTTTCATTTTGTTAGAAATGGCAGGGTGAGGGGTAATTCGTAGATGGTGTTTAGATACAGGGTATAATATATTTCTCACAGGGGGTAAATGCTCAGTTTTAGCACTTTCACATGCGGCTTTGTCAAGACTGATGAGCACCACATTTCATAAAGATTTAAAGCACCGTGGTCGCATTTAACAGGATAAATATGTGGGCAGATATTTCACAAAGCTAAATACACTATCAAAATGCAAAGGGAAATAAAAAGTCACAGGCATGTGAAATTTAACATAAATTAAAATGTGGGGTGGGGGTTTGGAGATCAATGAATCCTTGATGAATAACCAAACAACATTGCAACGTTTGTGTGGCAGCACTTTTGGATTAGCTCTAAGATATACCTGGACACACACGCAACCCTGAAGAGGCTGTTTAGCATATGCAGCCCTTGTCGACTCTGTTCTTATGCAGAGTATGTGCCTTTTCCACAGTGGAACACAAGAGACTTGTTTTGTAAGATTAATGAAGGTCACCAAAATTCTCAGAAGTATTCTGATAATTAAGGCTTTGTTTATCAAAACAAGTTATATTAAGAGCAAAAAGATTCATGGTAATTATTCATAATCTTAACAATTCAAGTGTAGCCACCTCATTTGTGCATTTAATTCTTCTTGTTAATGTTTTGCATAAATCTGCATAATTACTTGAGTTGCCTGTTGTAATTTTGACAGCTACTCAGTTCATGCGCACCAAAGTATATCGAATGCTTGATGTGCTGCATATTTATAAATGAACGTATGGTCCAAGGATAATATTTTCCCAACAAAATTTCATTCTTTTTTTCTGTTCTTCTATCAGCCCTCTGTAATGTTGTGAAAGAATGGGTGTTTAAATCAAATGCATTCATTTAATGGTGTGGTCACAGCATTGGAAAAAAAAAAGAAAGCAATATGACAAGTGGTGTGAGCAAGGCATTTAAATTACTATCAAAGTAAACTGCGCAGCCCTGTATAAATCTTCCACATAAACGAGGGCTCTCTTCACTCCCTGAGTGTAACTGTCTGCGGAGAGCAAAGGCTACCCTGTGTTATAATCAGACATCATTTTTTTAGCCTAATAATCAAGCTATAAATGAACACATCATGGAAATGTGAGCTTTCGGTTTTACATAATCTCATAATGACCTCTACTATTACAGCCTCGGCGATACTGTCACTAATAAATTATTAGAGAGCGGCAGGAAAGGAAAAGGATAAAACCTCAAAACAAGGAGGAACGACGGTTCATGAAATTCAATTTTGAGTGAAGCCAGGCCTATTAGTGCTTTGACACGAGTGATTTAATTTTCAGAGCCCTTCTCCGGGCTGCGCTCTCTATTGATTATTTGGTATTCACCGAACATGCAAAATAACGCTCTCGTTATTGGCTTTAACCTCGATGATACCCGTGCCGGGCGTCGGGGAGCGGCTCAGCGGCGCGTAAACGCGGGAGGAAGGAGGAGGAGCGGAGGAGAGCGGGAGCCTCCGTTTGTGTACACAGCTCTCAAAACCGCGGGCCAAAGGGAAATTCCCTCCGTAGGAACGAGGCGGTTATGCGAGGGAATCTGAATGGGAGGCACAGGCGTTGTTTGTTGATGATGGTGCATTGCAGCAGCAGCAGCATGATGAGGGAGTCTCTGTTTAGTGGGTTTCAGAGTGAAGCTACCCGGGCCTTTGGAAGCAGTTACTGTGCATCTGGATATTTCTTGCACATTTTTCTCACGTGACCCAAAATTTATGTTCGGAAACTTACACGACCCCAACACCCCACCCACACAAATCTTGTGCCTAACAACACCCTGCCTGCTACAACCTCTCCTGCCCCATTGCTTTATTATAGTTGGGTTGTTGTAATGTTAATGTTGTAATGTTGAAATGGCCTACATTTACATATTTTAAAGAGACAAAAATTACATTTTCTATTTAAGATTTTCAGGTGTCCCTATCCTAACATCAAGCGACCCAACACGGGGTCCTGACCCACAGTTTGGGAACCCCTGGGGTTTAGCCAAATGTTGAAAGCTGACCCTTATTACAGCTATACTCTGTCATGTCTGCACAGGGGCAGCTAATCAGCCCAAGCTTTAAATAATCATACAGTCATCGAGGCAAAAGCTGGAATTATATAAGCCTGCTGAAATGTTTGAGCATATATAATCATAAATCATAATTGCAAAGCAAATTTCCCTTCCAGGGGCAATAAAAGTAATGTAAAAGTATATGTATCGTCTGTCATATGATAGCATATTTAATAGCATATTTAAAAAAGCGTTAGCCTTTTTGGTTGTATTGTATTTTTCAGTCATGTCAATGGCGAATGAACGTTTAGCAAGCTACAGTAAATGAGAGTACCTTAGAAGAGAAGGGTGAAGAGTAAAGTCTAGTGGCAGTATTTTAGTCGGTAATTTAGTGGGTAATTCTGCCGAGCTCTGCCAGGCGTGATTTCTCACCGACTCTCGCTCTCCACCGTCGATGGCGAAGACGGCGGGCTCGTTGAAATCCCCGCCTTCGCGCATTTTTTATTTATTTCCCTCCGTGGAAACAGGAGGCGGCCGTCATGCCACTGCGAGCCGGGCTCAAATCTGTGGAGGCCTCTTTTTTTCCAGGAAAAGGACCATGTGGTGTCTCGTGTTAATTGAAAGTTGTCTAATGAAGTAAACTTGAGAAGGGGGGTGGGGAAAGGGGGGGGGGGGGAGGGAGGGGGGACAAAGAGAGGGCAAGAAAAAAAAACTTTTTTAATTATGTTTACCCAACAGGCCTTGCTTTGCTAATTTAAATAGCATAAACATCTGGACTGGAGCAGAATTAGAGTCGTGGCAGTAGTCAAGCAAATCTTGTGGAAAATAATGAAATTAGATCCCTGGTGTTGTGACAGAGGAGGGGCAGGATACAGCAGATCTATGTTAATAAAATTTCCATGACTGACTGAATACAATTAAGGGATTGTCAATTGCGGCAGTGAACTTTTGTAACTCATAGATGTTTGCATCATTTGATTATGGTGGCAATTTAAAATTGTTTATTAGTGTCTGTGTTGGGGTATTAATTATGACCTTTATTATTGGCCGCGATTAAACTAGTCATATGCAAAGGCCTGGCGTTGGCTTCAGAAAGACGGACGAGCCGGGCGATAGCGGAGGACCGTATCTCATCCGCACTTATGAACGAACGTAGCACGATAGCGCTTTATCGGCCAATACGCCGAACGCCAGTATATCTCCTCCTCTTTACTTTTTCCGACTTTAGTTGCAGAGACTGTCACTAAAGCTACTAAACCTTGGAGTAAAGCACTACCTGCACATTAAACCCTGTCCGTCACCCTGTAAAGTCTCTTATACGGGAGTGTCTGTGTCTCCGGTGCTTCACCGTGGATGAGCCTGTGAAGTTCACTCAGCTGTACGACAGTAGTGGAAGTGTCTTCAGTCCTAACACCTGAGGTGGTGTGTAGATGTACTGGGAAGAGGTGGGATATTTGCTTGTTTCTGTTTCCGTCTTTGTTTTAAACCATTAGCTGCTCGGTCTTGCGGTTCCCTTCTGCGAACCTTCAGTTCCTTGAAACGGGGCCTTGGAAACCACTTCATGGACATTCTAATGTGTATTTTAAAAGTGTACGCACATTTCTGCACCATCCAAAAACAGCAATTATATGTGAATTAAACTTCATGATGTGACAACCTGGGTAATTATCAAAATTCATAACCGACCTGGAGTTCCTGCAGAGAGGGGAAAAAAATGACCCTTCTTTTTGAACGTGTTGAGATTTAGTGCTTAGTTTGTGTTTTTGTTTATTGGATTAGTTTATGTGTTCGGGAATTTCTTCAGTGCCTAAAACAAACGAGTTAATGTTGACTTGACTGTGGGTGTACCGTCCCCCTGCCCTGCCGTCAGTCTGTTGCAGTCTCCATCTCTTAGAGTTCTGTTTGGAATCACGCTTTTCTTTAAATACAAAGAGCTGGGTCTTCTCCTGGAGGTGCACTGCCCAACCACCACAGTCTGAACCCCGGGCCCATCCACCACAGTCTGAACCCCGGACCCAACCCCCCCCAATCTGGACCCTGGACCCAACCAGCCCAGTCTGAACCCCGGGCCCATCCACCACAGTCTGAACCCTGGGCCCAACCCCCCCAATCTGGACCCTGGACCCAACCAGCCCAGTCTGAACCCCGGGCCCATCCACCACAGTCTGAACCCTGGGCCCAACCACCACAGTCTGAACCCTGGGCCCATCCACCACAGTCTGAACCCTGGGCCCATCCACCACAGTCTGAACCCCTGACCCAACCACCACAGTCTGAACCCCTGACCCAACCAGCCCAGTCTGAACCCCGGGCCCATCCACCACAGTCTGAACCCTGGGCCCATCCACCACAGTCTGAACCCTGGGCCCAACCACCACAGTCTGAACCCCGGGCCCATCCACCACAGTCTGAACCCCGGGCCCATCCACCACAGTCTGAACCCTGGACCCAACCACCACAGTCTGAACCCCGGGCCCATCCACCACAGTCTGAACCCTGGACCCAACCACCCAAATCTGGACCCTGGACCCAACCACCTCAATCTGGACCCCGGGCCCATCCACCCCAATCTGGACCCTGGACCCAACCACCCAAATCTGGACCCTGGACCCAACCACCTCAATCTGGACCCCGGGCCCATCCACCCCAATCTGGACCCTGGACCCAACCACCACAGTCTGAACCCCGGACCCAACCAGCCCAATCTGGACCCCGGACCCAACCCCCACAGTCTGGACCCTGGAGCTAACCGCAGGAGACAACCACCAACACAGGGGAGGGTATCATTTAAAACACATGAATGCGCACACACACACGACCAGAGAGGCCTGACAATTGACAACTGTGAAACATTTGGCTGGAAAACCAGGCAGATGAGGGTGAGGTTTTCTGGGGGGTTACCACAAAAATGTGCAAGAAAAGCGGATACTTCAAAGACACAGTCAGGCCAGAAGTAATTGCTTCCATCTTTTTTTTTTTTCTGAAATAAAGAATAAAAGTTGCATTCGGTACCACGGCTGCTAAGTGCAGGTTTTTCTCCAGGAGACTGCTGTTTCATCATAACTCGTTTCGTATTTGCATTTTGGCATTTTAAACATCGCCATAGGCGCTGCTCCACAGTGAAGCACACCTCCCGCCTGGCCGTTCGTTCGGCTATGCAGATCTCCGCTCCGCACTCAGGCCTCCATCAAAGCGTCGGGACTCCGGTCTGAAAACCGCGCTCGCCTGAAAGTCACCGGCCCGGTCCCCCGTAAATCCCACCTCCGTCCTTCCTTTCTATTCTTCTTCTGGGAGCGATTAGCTGCAGATACGCGGGCTCTAATAGCCGGCCGTACCTTCAGGTTTCCGCCTCGAGATCGTCGTCGGAGTGCCAGGAGGCAGGCTGTTAGCGGTGACCTCCGCTAAAAGACTACCTCTCCGCTAAATAATGTGGGTAATGATAATTGGTCATCGCTAATCTGGGAGACTGCGGGACGGACCGGGGGGGCCGCGAGGGGGGGGAGGGCGAGCGCGGTCTCATTACACGTGGAGCTGTGCGGTTAAGCTGTCGACGGCGGCGGCGGTGGTTTGCGTAATTGTTCGGTGTCTGACTGAACGGCGAGGAGCCGGGCCGCGTGCAGGCCGTAACATTAGGGGGATACAACGCGGGAAACGTGTAGCGGCGTCGGAGTCAGGAGGGCCAGCGTTTTGGCCGGTAGTGTCAGGGAGGCCGGGGCACGTTGGACACACCGAGGCCAGAGTTGACCGCACTTGGCTGCACACATGGACACATACACACACACACACACACACACACACACACATACACAGCATTCACAGGCAATAAGGAACCACAGATTGCACTAGTTTTGTGAACTAGCGTACACAGTGGCTATCCTCTATGTAAACACCACATACACCTGTCCGAAGGGGCTTGCACATCTGAACGGTCTTTTTTAATGTTACACAACTCGAGACGAGCCCCCGTCCTGATTGGTTGTTTTATTTTTTAATTGCTTCTGTAATTGATAGTCGCCGGCTTGCGGTCTTCACCTCCCCTGTGCCTCGGACACCCGCGGTACGAAGTTCATCAATAACGCGACTGCGTCCGCTCTGATGCGTCACCACGCGTCTAACCGCTAATTCTTCTTCTGTGTCTCTGACGCTGAAACATGCATACCTGACCCGCTCCTCACAGACAGGAAGTGCATTGCGGAGTGCGTGGGATGGGATGTGTTTGGCCTTTCACAGGGAGAAGGGTAGCTGAGGGATTATGGCATTATTCTACAAAATGGCAAACATAGGAGGTAAGGTGCTGTAAATACACAGTACTTTCAGTTACTGTTCTTAAGGTATGGAATAAACGCAGGCCTGTAAATGCCCTCTAGACAGGAAGGAAGGCCCAAACCCTCCTAATTATAAATAATACAGCGCTCCATTTTATTAGTATCGAGTATTCCTCTTGAAAAAGATCCTAATGCGGAAAAAAAGTGCGCTGCATCTATGAGCATGTCTCATATGTGATGATACAGCGTGTATATATACCGTATGCATATAAATTCCTCCTAAGTGTCTGCAATTATATAAGCTGTATTAACACTGCACTGTGGGGCCGGAGCAAAGCAGCGAGACACATTGCGCTGATTATCTTTCGCTCCTCCGCGGAGGTAAAAAAAAAAAAAGACAGGGAAAAGAGACGAGGAGCGAAAGAAAAAAGGAAAAGAACTTGGCTGGGAGTCTAATGTAAATCAGAGGAGTGATGCACGGAGGGAGGGAGGGATGGAGGGAGGGAGGGAGAGAGGGAAAAAGAGACGGGTTTCAGGAATCCTGAGAGCCATGAAAGAGCTGACCTCTCCCACAAAGGTTCATGTCTTTCTCAGCAGAAACAGATGGGTAATGGCACAATATTGAAATCATGCTCTACATAATATGGACCCAGTGATTGCGGACCTGATTACCTGCCATATGCCTACTGAAGGGTTGAGGAGAAAATGGGATGGTATGCAAACCCCCCCTCCCCCTCTCTCCCTCCCCCCCCCCCCCCCCCCCTTTTAAAGCAACGTTTTTATAGCGCAGTCATTATGGCGGCACTGTGGCTCGGGCGAATGAAAGCGAGCGCGGTGAGGAGCGGGAATAATGAAGTCATAAAGCGGGGGGTTCTGGGAGCGCTCCGTCCTCTTGGCCCGCGCCGCGGGCTGTCGCTCAGGTGTCGCCGGGGGCTTATTGTCCCGGGGGGCCGCGGAGAGAGACGCGCCGCCCGCTCGCCCCTGACGGGCCGCCGGGGGGCGCTGGGCCGGCGGGGGGGGGGGCGGTGTGCGTCGGCGAGAGGGGTCGGTGAAGACCAATGGGAACGGAGCCTGTTAGGGAAGGAGGCGTGCCCCCGCGGTGGAGTTGTGTAACATGGAAAATGACCGTTCAGATGTGCGAGAGCCTTCAGACAGCTGTGTGCGGTGTTTACGTAGGGTAGCCACTGTGTACGCAAAACTAGTACAAATCTGTTGTTCATTATTGCCTGTGTGCATGTGTGGAGCTGGCGGTGTGTGTGTGTGTGTGTGTGTGTGTGTGTGCACGTGCATGTGTGGAGCTAGGCTGGCAGAGTGTGTGTGTGTGTGTGTGTGTGTGTGTGCACGTGCATGTGTGGAGCTAGGCTGGCAGAGTGTGTGTGTGTGTGTGTGTGTGTGTGTGCACGTGCATGTGTGGAGCTAGGCTGGCAGAGTGTGTGTGTGTGTGTGTGTGTGTGTGTGCACGTGCATGTGTGGAGCTAGGCTGGCGGTGTGTGTGTATGTATATATGTGTGTGTGTGCGCGTGCGCACGTGCCCATGTACCGTGTGTGTATGCGCATACATACTGTACCTGTTTTGCATAATTACACCTGTATGTCAAACTGACCCTGTGAGATGGCTGTGGGGGTCTGTGTGACCTGCACGTGTTCTCTCTAGATTAACACACCTGTCAGTTACACCGCTACACCGTTGGATTCACTGAGACAAAACACTCCTGCAACTCTATTAATGTTAGAAATGAAAAAGAAACATTAATGCCCAGTACTCCCCTGAAAGGAAGGGGTAATCTAAAACTCTCCAGTCTCGAGAAATTCAGCTGCCTGTCTTTTCCCCCCTTTATTTCCTGCCGTCCATTAAAAAATAGAATTTTTCATAATCTTTAAGTACCTTTGTGGCCTACTTACCACAACATGATTCCTCCATTGGTAAGATTGTATTTGGGTCATCTTCATTCTTATTCCCTTTCATTCTCAGCCTGCGCCAACGCAGTCCTGTACAGCAGTACAGCAACATCATTAATTCAAATGTAGGTCAAGCTATATTTTATGAAGTGGAATTGGTATTTGAATTTTTAATTAAGACATATTAGTTGCCTAGAGATTGAAATGGAAATTTTAATCTATGATTTTTTTTTTTTTTTTCACTGAGAACATTTCTGGTGATAGTATGGACAGGCATGTCAGATGAGTCCTCAAATTACCGATAAAATGAATGTTAATAGCAGTTATTATTCCTTTTCATACTCACCCATATTTAAGCATCCTATTATTAAAATACTTACTGAATGAAATGTTGTTTTACTGTACAATGTTACATGGTAGTAGTGATAAGGCATCATAATTAATGATTTGGCTTTGGGTAAGAGTACTTGTGGAGAGTAGGCATGTGAAGATATTTTGTCAAAATAGGATTACAAAATCAGACTACAAAATAGGCTTACAAAATAGGACTATTTTGTGTTTTCTGCCAATTACCACTCAAAGAGTTAACTTTAAAAATTCCTAGATTGTTTTCTGCACATTTTCTGTCTTTCATCAGCACAGCTATGCACGTGGACAAGAAAATATGAAGAAAATTATGAAGCAAAATGTGTCAACTTGGGAGCAGGTCAGATATGTTGCCCATTTTGGTAAATAATGTAATATATAAAATGTGTGTTTCTGTCAGTTAATTTAACGATGTAGTAAGAATTTATTTAATATATAAGTACATTGTAAAGCTGAACAACATGCGTTTTTCTTTTTACCATTACTGAAGATCATTTTGTTGAAATTGTAAAAGTATACATATAGTTTCTACCAGTATCAGGTGTGGTTCAAGACATAAAGAAGAATAAATAAGTGTTAATGCACACTTATTGTGGTGACCCAGTGGCCCGGTTGCATGGAAGGTTTTAATGAACAGTATCCCAGCTGTACCCCAATCATACAAACGTCGACTGACTGAACTAGTAATGTGCGGTGACCCACTGGATGAATAATACAGCTGGTGACCCAATGGACAAGTCTTCTGGATCCCTCCGACCTGACCAGAAGGCTGCTCTGGCTGTCTGCAACCTCCTTCATACATCTCAGATTCACTCTCCCTCTGGATATTAGATGAAGACCTGGCCTTACCGACCAATCGATGAGGAAACCAGGACCTTCTCAAGTGCAGTTTTGTGTTTAAGCCCTGGCCCTTCTCTCTCTATGACCTCAAAGAGCGCTCCATCACCCCTGTGTTTGTGCCTCCCGGCTGTCTTCTCTTTACTCTAACTTCCCACAACAAGCGTATGGAAGAACTACCTTCAGCAGTCTGAACAGTGGAGTCAGTGACAGTCACACGTTTGACTGTAGCATGCTAATAGCTACACGACTGTAGCCAGTCCTTTACGACTGATGTTTCAGGTCACTTCATTCACTACTGCACAAGGGCACGGTACAGAGTTTACCGTAGCTTTGTTTTACAGAGTGACACTTTCGGTTTTGAACCGAGTTTGTTACCCACACTCCCGCGTGCCTGACTTTATTACAAGCACCGATATGTAAGTCACGCCAGATAAGAGCTTCTGCTAAATGAATAAATGCATTTGTGGATGTCTATAGCGCATTAGAATAAAAAGAGGTTTTGACTTACACTTAAGAATAAATTAAGCCAGCGTAATTGATGTTTTATGTACTGTTAAACACTTGTGTGAAATAAACTGGATGACGGAGGTCACAGATTCACAACTGTAGGAGGAGAAAAGGGGGGGGAGTCGTATTATTGTGGTGATTGTGGATTGAAGAGTTTTCATCTCGCAGTTAATTCTCTCCCCGCAAAGTTATTGTGTTAAAAACAAATGAGCCTATATTACATTTAATTATAGCCGTCAGGATTGCGTGAGCAAACGCTCTGGGATTTCCCCGTTGCTCTCTTTAATCGTACTGTACTCTTGTTCCGGAGGGAATTCCAGGAGACGGCAAAGCCTTTTGTGGAATTACCTGCAGGTGCTGTAGACCTTCTCAAAAAAGTGGCTTTTATTTTTACCCAGAATAAAAATACTTAACTGCTTGAGTCGCATCATAATAATAACATTGGTAGTTAGCAAGCTTGAGTTATGGGTTGATGACCCATTGCAAGTCTGGGAACAAGCTCACACCTACAAAGCGATACTTGCATACATACAGGTTTGGTACTAACAGACGTTGACCTGTATGTACAATGGTGGGAAATAAATATTTTAGGCTTTTCAATTTATTAAAGAAAGTCGCTCCAAATTTTTTTCCTTTCTCCAGAGATTGTACACCTGAGCATATTTTTTAGCATTTATTCACAATTATTAACATTTCATATGGTTCAAGCTCTTCACTCCCAAGGACCTGTGTCGTGTGTCGATAAAATAATCCATTCCATAGTTCCCTTGAACGCGGAAGTCTCAGGTTGCATGTACCATAGGAAGCAATTCTAACCCAAAATGAGATTAAACAGCTGGCTAATATACACACATACACTTACACATACCTCTGGATGCATACTGTCACTGCACAATCTGCATGGGGTGTATTACCTTGCTTTAGACCATGAACCCTGAGTGCCCTCATCCTAGTCATTGTGAAGCCAGCAGTTGTCAGAAACTTCTCTAAATGTATAAAATATCCTTCATTGCACACAAAAACTGTCTGGGCAAAAAACATAATTTCAAATAAAAGTCTGGAGCGATTTACGGAGATTAGATTTTCTTTTCCTTCAAACAATCCGTTTATGGAGCTGAATATTTTTACCGAAGCAATTTAGACTAAGTGCCATGCTCAAGGGTACGACACCAGCATCATGGCTGTGAATTTAACCCACAACCTTTCACAAGTTTACAAGTTCCCTAACCTTTTTACTACGCTACTGCCTATGCATACAGTATACAAAAACTGAGGTAATATCAGTAAACCTCAGACAGTGAACCGTCCTTTTAAGGGAAATTACAGGACTTTCCAGAATGGCCAAGGATGAACGCACATGTTCAATCACACTGAACTTACTGAAGGAATCTACACCCAATCACCACTCCACCTCCACTCTCCTCTCTTATTACATGTTTCACTCTTCAATAGGCCGACCTAACATACTGTACCCCCCTCACCCAATACATCACTGATATATCCATCCAGGCAGCATTTGTAAATTCCTAAAAATGTCCGGTTGGGATTTTACTCATTCTATAGACCGTACTGTATAAACAAGCAAAGAGCCTAGTAGTGTATTCATAATGTCCATTTTCCCCAATCCGATATATGGTCACCCGGTCTCATGCCATTCTTGAATCATGCCAAACTTCTGCAGGTCCCAGTGTTGGACACTCCTGACTAGGAGCACTAGTCCAGGCTTTGGTTCACCCTTTGTCTTTGATGCCAGAAGAAGAGGCCTTGTGATTTGTATTACAAAGAGCCTGGACCCATCACTTAGTATGCAGAAGCAATAATAGATATTGATTGTTTTTTCCCCCCTGCAAATTACATGTTTCCTGCTTAATTGTTATGGGTGATTTTATCTCAAATTTGATGCGACGCTAGCCTGAACCAGTTAGCAGCTGACAATGACACGAAGCGGAAGATTACGGCAAAATATTCTGCACATCTGAATTAAAGAGCCTTGGGCCAAACAGGGTTTTTTTTGCAGAGCTTCCTACTTTTGGATGGGAAGCTGTTTATTTCCTGTGTTTGCTCCACACATTCGGAGCGCCCGTTTAGCAATTAAACGGACAAATAATAATTAAACGGACTGGATCTGCCATGGGTAATCAGGCAGGAGTTTCCCAGGAGGTTCTGTCCAAACCGGTCCCCAGTGCTACAATGTGGACCGTGAGCTAAAATGCAGTGTCTGCATCAGCTGTGGCTTGTGATTGGCTGAAGTGCTGCCCGCTAACAGACAGTTGGCTTTTCAGTGCGTGTGATTGGCTAAAGCTCTCTCCACTAAAAGACAGTTGGCTTTTCAGTGCATGTGATTGGCTAAAGCTCTGTCCACTAAAAGACAGTTGGCTTTTCAGTGCATGTGATTGGCTAAAGCTCTGTCCACTAAGAGACAGTTGGATTTTCAGTGCATGTGATTGGCTAAAGTGAAGATATCGAAGCAATTTAGGATAAGTATGTAGCTCAAGGGTACAATAGCAGTTTCCTTGCACAAAATCAAACCTGCAACATTTGGCCCAGTTTACCCCTAACCTTATACCACAGTGCTGCGCATAGTCCTCCATTATGCCCTATAGAATCAGGGAGGCGATGCAGCGATCAGGCAATCCAAAATAGTGTGGAAAAGTTGATTTTTATTTTATGTTTAAGAGTGAGTGAATAAAAAGTTGTTCAGAAAGGTTTATCTGTAAGCCTCCTTAAATTCCAGGATAGTACAATTGAATCTCAGGTTATTAAAATGCATCTGAATTCTTCCCCTGGCAGTGATAAGGGGAGGAGATATAGTCCAGTTGTCCCTTGAATCAATATTTATCAGCAGTGCTCATTCATCAAGGATAAATGCACGGTATTTAGAAAAAGATTTGGCATTTTTCGGAGGAACACAAGTATGAGTTTTCTTTCTGATTGTGAATAAACAGCCATAGAAATAGCAGTGGCCTTCACTTCCACACACACACTGACTCACTCACAGACTGACAGAATGAGCCAATCACCTCTGGCTGTCTGACCAATGACATTCTTCTGCTGGGGGTTTAAGCCATTGAACTGTGCCTGTTCAATTCTTGCTCGAAACACCTTGAGAATTTAGTGAAAAGTCCTAAAGGTTGCCAAATCATTGTATTTTTAAAGCCGAACAGCTTTCTCCGTGACTAATTTGTGGTTATTCATTGACCGAGAGCTGGATCATTCCAGTTAAGTTAGAAGACGTACGGATGCTAATTCCCACAGAACCTGAAAGACAACTTTGGAATGCAAACTCCAGCACTTTGCACCTTACTGAAGTAATCTTAAACAGTAAAGCCTTATCAGACACCTACAGTCTTTGATGCGGAACCTATCATCAGCTAATACAGACGGCAGATGCGGACTGACATCAGGCAATCTCCTCAATCTGAATCGTTATATCTCTTTTGACATTAATGTGGCATTTTTGTCGTGGTGGGGAACGTGACGTACAGTTCAAGGAATGCTGCTTCCTTCGCCCCTGAAAATGGCATATTTATATTAGCGGGGAATTAGCTCCTTGGATGTGGCAGAAATCTACTCCCGGGAAGGCGAGCGACGGGCGCTAGCCCCCTTCCTTATCTGCAGCCGAGACGCACAATGTGTCAGCTTTCTGCGACCGTTTTTTCTTTTTTTTTTTCTTTTTTTTTTTTTTTAAAGACCGCTATCTTTTCCAATTCTTTTGACATTTCAGATGTGTATCTAAAACCCAGCCCCCACAATTGAGGGATGGAGTTTGTCAAATAACGAAGGAGCTCATGTGACTGTTTACTCCATAAAACTGTCACCGTTCGACAGCTGGGAAGAGACACTCTGAATCGAAGATTCATGTGCTATGTTAAAGTTAAGGGGTTGGGGAAATGGGGTGGAGGGCCATACCAAGGGACGTTTCTCAAGGTAATTTGTATGCACGTACCTATTACGTCCGCGGGAACGTTCAGATAATTTTGGGAGATCTGCCGGGGACGGCGTTTTATATGCAAATGGCCTGTTTGCACGGTAAACACAATATTGACCATTAGGTTGTTCCATAAATTGAAGTTCAGGGCATGCATTATTCATACGCCGTAATATGTTTGTGTACATTTTTATTTTTGAATTACCACAACACATAAATTATCCCGGGATTATGTGCAACCTTTTATCATTGATGAAAAGGGATGGAAAAACAAGTGCACAAAAGCTTATGTATTGTATCAATAAAAGTGAGGTAATCTGCAGTCTGACAGTGCATCCGCTACTTAACATTATTACTCTTCCTGGAATGCTGGAAGTCATTTTGTCATAATTGAGTTATGGCACAGGGGTAAAAGTAATGCTAAACATCCTAGAGAGAAGACGCGCACGTGAAAAAAATCAAACAAAGATAGATTTAAAAAGGAGTGAAAGTGGAGGAGTAAAGTTCGATTTCACTTCGGGCCCCGGATATCCACGGAGAACGGATCTGCTTTCCTTACTGACAGTCCTTTTCAGATTAAACCTGGATTCCCCAGGTAAAAGGCCAACAAGGCCTTATCTCTGCAGATAAGCCCTCAGCACCTTGCGTGTGTGTGTGACCGTGTTTGACCGTGCGCGCATGCAAATTCTCCCCGCTGACATCTTCTACCGCCAGAGCAGGAGAGGCGCAGCCCAGCGCCTCTGAAACCAGCAGCAGGCTGATACATATGTGTATTCATATTAAACAATAAAGGAGCGGTCCCTTCTTTTGTGTCCAGGTTTTTATGGAGGATGTTGTGTCCTGGGGTAAATCTGCAGAAGGGAGAGGGATTCATTTAGATATTTCACAACACAACACTATTCTGTACTATATACTGTCAAATGATGAATGAGTCGTTTCTGATCAAGTGATGTTAACAAATTGTGTTGACTAATTAGCTGTGTATCAACCTAAATCTGTAGGACAGTCGGGGTCACCAGTTGTATTTGTATGAGTTGTGTTGTATTTTGGAATAAGGGTATGCATTTTCTAAAAAGAAATATGACAGGCAAATGCAGGGGAGCGTCAGCGTTCTACCAACCAATGCCAGTCCTCCCCCCCACATCATCACTGCGCCCACAAACACGTTTGCCCCGCCCAGTACCTATCGGCACGGCGATGCAGACGCGTCTGTGCTGGTGTGTCTTCACCCACTACCCAGATATACTGTGTAGACATTTGAGGGTGTTTAATGAGAAACGGCGAATGTACGTCTGACCAGCTAATAAGCAAGGACTTAAAAAGGTGGAGGAAGGGTCTTTACCCGGATAATGTCACAGCGACCACCCGGAAATAAGTTGGAGCCCTTAAAGCTCAGAACGCAAAACACCTTCACCTTCAACAGCTTCAACGGCCTGTGTGGGACTACAGTCTGCACCCCACTGTGTATACATGGGTGGCACTCAGTGACAGCCTTAAATGGCACAATGGATTCCAAATCACGGATCAAGGGAAAACATTATGATTTGAATTTACTGTAATACTGGGCTAACAACACTCCATATGTGTGGTCTCAATGCCCAAAAGGGTCACTTCTTTTTTTTTGTTATCGAATGTTTTTATTTGTACAAAAAGGGTCATTTGTAATGAATGACACATTAAAAAAATATCTTCTAAGGACGGGAAAACAAAGGAAGATGGCGATAAGAGCGATAAATAGCATGAATGCGAGGCGGTAATCCCCGTGCAGTGGGGGGACCCTGCGCTGAATGAAACGGTAAAGATTAAAACACGCGACAGACATCGCAAACGCAGTCCCGGCGGACCCCGCTTCTCGCTCTCTCCCGCTGCAAACGTGTAATTACAGTCGGGCAGGACAGAGGGCCGCCTCACGGTGCCACCGCGGGGCCCTGAGCCCTTTCCACATTCACTTCTCAAAGTTCACATTCCACGCCATATCGGTTCAAGGGCACCAGGCTGGCTGTTTCATACTGTTGAGACCTTGTGAAGTACGCCTCTTTAATGCGGCTGTGCACAGGTGTTTACTGTATATGTGGACATTTCACACACACTGCCGAAGATACCTGTCTTAACAAGTGTTTTTGGTCTTGTAATAAGACTTAAGATCTTTTTTTTCTCTCAAGTAGAAAATATTAGCATGTTTTACTGTAAGTCGCTGTCACTGGAACAAGTGAGTGTTCATATTCCATTGGCAAATCTTGAAATGAGTCAAAGTGTCTGACCTTATTAAAAATATTCACAGAATGTACCTCATTGTGAAAAAAGTAAAATAAATACGATTTTAAGTCTCGATACTTCAATACTGCGATTGATTTTGTTTTTAGCAGTGTAAATTACGTTATCGTTGATTTGAGGTTTAAACCACAGAGCTAGGAAAAATTTAGTTATGGGGCCTTGCTAGATGAAGGAATTGTGAGTCATTCCCAAAGACTGTGTCCATGGCCTGCTGTGGTCAATGTACTGTAGGCCTGTGAGCTGGAAAATGGGCTCTTTAAACATGAAAGCGTATCTAAACCTGAAACCATTGGCGAACACTGCAATGCATGTTCGAAAGTACAGCCATCATAAACACTATTAATGCCTCACAATACCTATTTAACCAAATAAGAGTGCTCAAATTTACATAGCGGCATTTGTCATACGTTATTGGTTCTGCCAGACATTGCAATGAAAACGCTATATTTTCTGCTTTTGAGAAATGCTCCTGTGTCCGTATGTTTATAT
>NC_083777.1:9187500-9222500 GCF_963514075.1 Conger conger
CCTCCAGGCCTTTGGCAAGGCTAGGTAACATCTACCATTGAGAAATTACAGTACAACCTGCTCATAAGAACAACATCTGTCCTGGAAGATATTCTTATATGTGGAAAATAGTGGTCAGGCCCTATTCACAGCAACAGTAGCATAGCATCGTCACTAGTATCCGGTGATACACAGTTCCTTCACATATTATGATGCATCAAACCAGCCTTGCCAGTTTTTCATTTATTGTCTTCCTCCCTAATTTTATTTTTTTCCATATCTTCCAGACAGCTTGAAAAAGCCTTTTGTTAGTGCAAATCCTGAAACAAAAAGGAAATACGTAAACACATGGCAGTAATATGATGGGAGATACTGTAGGCCTATGTGCATTAGATAGATGTTCATTGTGTGAACATTTTGTTATTTTCTGAGCCATAACCTCCAGTTATCACACGTGGAGCATTAATTAATTTGAGTAGGAATTTGACTTTTTTTGACATTTGACTTGAATCATTTCATCCAGTTCATTACTGCATCCGATGCGCGTTGATGTGGGTTGTGCTTAAAACATAGACACCTGCAGGGTGACATGAAAGTGTTATAGCTTTCCATGTCATGTCTCTCAAACTTCTGTTTTAAGAAACTTGTAACAGTTCCCTTCGTTAGTTACTCTTCCTGCTGCGTCATGACTTATGAAGGTTACTTGAGGTAGAAACCATAAGCGAAGGCTTTAATAGAATAAAACTCTAAAAGACAAATGTATTCAGGCATTGACTTTTCTTCCAGTTCGTTAAAGCAGTCACTGACATTTATTTTGAAAAAAAATTTGAGATAGATAATTAATAATGATGTTTTTTTAATTCATTTCAGGATACAGAGGGCAACAAAGTTCCTGAGACTTCGTACCTAAAAAAGGTTGTTGCTTTGTTGTTTTACAATTGCAATTTATTTTGCAATGCCTAAGTCTAAAAAGAAGACTGAATTTGGAGGCCTTGGAGAAAATCACGCGTGAATATTTCTGAGGAGGACAGGGAAAACAGCTTTGACTCCATGGCAGAGGGCATGTTCAGTGAAGGACTTGATCCCATTTTATATCAGTGAGCATCTAAATTCTTTTTTTTTAATTATTATTCAATACGCAGGTCTGATTGTGAAAAATAGATGTGGCAGGGGAAATTGTCAGATGTGTCTGGCATGCTGGGGGTGGGGTATTTGACAAAAATTTGATAAAAACAATGGACCTAAATCAATGGATTAGTACATTAGAGTACCAATGTATTTGTTTTCCACAATCTTCTAGACTTGCTGCTGCCAGAGGTGGAAAGGGGAGAGAGGGGGGTGGAGTGAGAGGGGGGAGGGGAAGGAGAGAGCCTCACTCATTTCAGCGCATTTCTAACATGAGCATATACTGTAGTTAACTATTTTTAGTACTGTATGCCTAGAGACCTATAATATCATTTGGTTACCAAGTGCCCTATTGGAGTCTCCTCACGGCCTTTTTGCGAACTCACCCGGACTATGAAGAGTGGTACAGTCTTCACAATTGAACCAGGATTTCCCCAGGGTTGTGGTTGTGGCTCCTTGTGTTTATAAGCTCACCAGGCACAGTCACAAGCATATGTATCCTCTCAAAAAGATCTGTCAAGAAAAATCTATTTTAGGCAAGAAAAAAATAACTTTCCAAGGATATGGCTGTAGTGAAAAGGGGTTAATGATAGCAACCATTATATTTTGGGTTTGTCATTTTCAGGCTTGTGTTAAAAAGGGGGTGCTACAGAAGGGGTTAAAGGTTAATATAATGTGTCTGAGCACGAATCCCTTCTTCTGAAACCCTGACCTCTTATGCATTCAGTGGCATGTGCATCTGCCGCACCTACACACGCAATCACAAAAGGTATTTATTTTACACTGCCATCTTAGTTTGTGTTTATCAGAAACTGAAAAGCATTTATGCTTCGATAAACGCATTACATGCTTTTTAATTTACATGATTGAATTTTAATTCACACCGTCTCTCAGCAAGTTATGCGTAATGTCATGCCAATAGACGAGACTTTCAGGCTGCAAGGGCCATCGCTGGCTGGTGCAGCGTGCGGGTTCTCTTTAATTCCGGAAAGTTCCATGACACTTCCTGTAGGCCGGTTCTACGAAGAATTGTGATTGTATGCTTAACGGGATTAGATGTTAGCGTCGATTCCGAAAGCTCAGGCATCTGTGTGTGTGCGTGACGTAACTGGGGGGAAGCGACACGGGGTGGGTCGCTGTCAGTTCATTCTCGCTAACATGTTTTTTATTTGCCGCGCTTTATTCATATTAACCGATTACAGGAAGCAGATGTTTGATTAAACCTATAGGAAGTGGCAGAGGTTACAGCTGTTTAACCGAAGCCTGGGAAAGCAGAAGCGGCACTTCCTGGAGTAACCTGCTGACTGGGGAGGTGTGGTGGTTAGCTCTTTCTCAGAGAGCGCTCCGTATGGTAGATGGAGAACACACCGGCGAGCGTCTGATGGAGACGAGGTACGGACACCCTCCAGACAGCCTGCTCCAGTGCTGCCCTCACCTGAGGCTGCCAGAGCTGCGTTCTTACTGGAGAAACTGTGTATGAACTGCGCTGTGAACTGCCCCTTTTATTCTCATTGGAATGATCTCTTCGTTTGTGTGTGTGTGTGTGTGTGTATGTGTGTGTGTGTGTGTGTGTGTGCATGTACATATGTGTCTGTGTGTGTGTGCACATGTGCATGTGTACATGTGCGTGTGTGTTTGTACGTTTGTACGCGTGTGTGTGTGTTGTGTGTGCGCATATGCATGGATCTGAGTGTATGTGCATGTGTGTGAGTGTGTGTGTGTGTGTGTGTGTGTGTGGGGCGGGTGATAACTGTCACATTAGCCTAACTGTTATGCCTGAGATACAGAAACACTGACAGTGCCCTGCTTATTATATATAAACAGAGCACAAGGAGCCTTGAGCTGGGAGCTTTAGCCCAAACGTCCACCCTGCTCTTTAATACGGGTGCTTTCAGTCCTAACACTGCTCTTTAATACGGGTGCTTTCAGTCCTAACACTGCTCTTTAATACGGGTGCTTTCAGTCCTAACACTGCTCTTTAATACGGGTGCTTTCACTACTCCACACCCTGCTCTTTAATACGGGTGCTTTCAGTCCTAACACTGCTCTTTAATACGGGTGCTTTCACTACTCCACACACTGCTCTTTAATACGGGTGCTTTCAGTCCAGACACTGCTCCTTAATACGGGTGCTTTCAGTCCTAACCCTGCTCTTTAATACGGGTGCTTTCAGTCCTAACACTGCTCCTTAATACGGGTGCTTTCAGTCCTAACACTGCTCCTTAATACGGGTGCTTTCAGTCCTAACACTGCTCTTTAATACGGGTGCTTTCAGTCCTAACACTGCTCTTTAATACGGGTGCTTTCAGTCCTAACACTGGAAAGCACCCGTTTTCACTCTCACCACCGGATCACTGCTTTTGAAGAACCTCAATTAGAGACGCCTTTTTAATGCGGGAGTTGTCAATTTCCCCTGTCACATCTGACAAATGCCACCCGCGCTTCCGAAACACAGAATTACTTCACTGCGGAAAGTTCATCTATACCTTGTGGCATTTCATACCGTCTGCGCTACGAGTAAAATCACGCTTAACGAATATGCAGATGTAAACAAAAAGTAAATACGATAGAGCTGTCTGATTCCGTGCTCCGCGGCCTGCGACGCTTCCTCGGTAACAGATCAAAGCCCCGTCACGCTGTTACACTTTCTTGTCGAAGAACAAAGAACCGAACCGCGTTATTAAACACAGCGTCCGCATTGATCGAGTTCATTTCGACTCGGGAGTCATTGATTGGAGCCTCTACTGTAAGACGCAATCTAAAATACCTCTTCTAAATATATCAGCGTTCGCCCCCCTTCAGACCGGACTGCGTGTTGACTGTAATTACGAATTTGACGGCGACAGTGATTACTGTCATCGTCAGATCTCCGAGCTTCGAGGTGCGCCTGAGAGGTACCTCAGAATCCTCCTCAGGCCTCCGCTGGGTCATGCACATCAATGGCACCACCGTCGCTCCCACCATAGAGACTCTCTTTGTTGCCGTGTCACCGTCGCGCTTTTATTATAATAATAACCATACACGGCGGTTCTCCTTTATTAAATATTGAGTATCTGTTTGAAGTGACAGCTTGTTAGATAGCTGTAGGGGTAATGGAAACTGGTAATTATTCATGAACAGAACATCTGAAAACAAACTAATTATACACCTTGGCGTGTTGACGGACATATTTATTTATTTATCGGCATCAGACGAAATTCCCCACGGTCATGTTAACTTTGCGGTAAAAACTCTGGGTAGGTGTCAGTTGTCCAGATTGTGTGGCGAATGTGTTGATCACCTCTGAACTTCCTCTATGTTTCCATAAAAAGTAAAATATAATATGAAACTAAAAGGTATGATCTCATACTCAGCAATAACCACGAACTGTGCGTTTAGACAAACATACTTAATGGTATTGTTTTAGACAGGAATTCCTTAATAATAATGTGATGAAGATTAAACTAATGTATTTCATATGTTTAACCATTCCTTCGATACAGACACACAAATAGGTGGACAATATTGTGTATGCACAGACACACACACACACACACACACACACATGCGCGCACATACACACAGGCGCATGCACGTGCACACATATTTTTAGCCTGCAGGCTGAGAGAGTAGAATAGAAATGATTTAATTTACTTAATTAAAACATATTTGCATATGGAAATTGTCCTGGAAATTGTATTAATTTGTAATAGACAAAGGAGAATGACTTTCTCAGAGTTAAACTGGATATCACACAGGGAAGGGGAAAAGCGGAGGATGGCAGGTGATGATGCTGAACTTTGATGCTGAAATGAGACCTTCCCCCCTCCAGAACCCCTAACCCCCCCCCCCCTCCCCCCATCTCGCCTGATACCTGCCCCCCCCCCCTCCCTTGTCATATTCCACTGATCCTGTCACAGGCTGGCAGTGCCAGTCTACTCCCACAAATAAAGTAACAGTGGAGGTATACGTTTGTTCTTCAAGGAACAAATTTCACAAATGTACCCTTGAAGAATTTTTGGATACAAATGAGTATGTTTTCTAGGCAAAAAAAGAAACAAATTAATTATATACTGCTGGCCAGGGCTACAATTGTATGTACCTATAGCATACCACCCCAAGCATTTGTACCTTTTAAGGTGCTTTATGTACCTTTATTTCAGAGAGTGTGGGATCATGGGGGATGTAGTTTTGACCAGGCATGGTAAGCCAAGGGCAGAAGGAGCTCTTTCTCTCTAATTTCAATTTGCTAATAAATTATTTCGTTTTTTGAAGTGTTTTATACACTCTTTATTTGGTAGACCGGTACACCCACTTGTTAATGAAAATATTTAATCAGCCAACCATGTGGCAGCAACTAAACGCATAAAAGCATAAAGGATGTGGTCAAGAGGTTCAGCTGTTTTTCAGACCAAATTAATGAATGGGGAGGATCTAAGCGACTTTTGTCGTGGAATAATTGTTGGTGGTGAGAATGGTGTGAAAAATGAAAAACATCCAGTGAGCAGCAGTTCTGCGGGCAGAAATGCCTTGTTAATGAGAGAGGTCAGAGGAGAAGGGCCAGACTGGTGAAAGCTAACAGGAAGGTGACAGTAACGCAAATAACCACACATTACAACAGTGGTATGCAGAAGAGCATCCCACAACTCATCAAACCTCTGAGCGGATAGGCTACAGCAGTAGAAGACTTAAGAAGTCTTCTGCAAAAAATAAGTATAATAAATCCCTAATAAAGTGCTCTCTGAGTGTATGTATTCTTTTTTTCCCCTTCACAAACTGATTGGTCCGGTGAATTAATTACAGCAATTGCCAAACTAGCCTACAAGTGTTCTTTTTAAAGTAAATGCGCTAACGTGTGTGTTTAAGCCTGACTCTCGGGTGCAGTGTGTTAGGCTCCCTCTCTGTCTCCTCACGCTAGGCCAGGAAAAGGGGCTCAGACAAAGAGTGGGAGAAGCGAGGCTCTTTGTGCACGCTAACTTGCACATGAGGAAAAAAAGGAGCCCAAATTAATTAAGAACAGTATTAGAAGTAATGGGACATTATAATATAAATTGCTACATTCTGGAACCAATTTAATCCAATTACTTGAACCCCTTATGAATATGATACCTAAAAAATCTCTCCATAATAGTCTTAAGGGAGAGGGTCGTCAGATTATTTTCTGAGAGGAGAAGAAAGGGGAGGAAGGAGCTGTATCTCTGAATTGTAAAACTAATGATAATTAGCCAATTGACATTTTGGGTCATTTTCACCTGAGTGATCTGTACGCGGTGCTCAGTCTCTCGTCTTCCTGCTGTTCCTGAACAGCGTGTTTGTCTGTTCCGGCCTCTCGGCCCAGAACCTCTCAGAATCATCCTGTGAGGTCAGAGGTCAGACCCGTACTGTGACTGACAACTACCCCCCCCCCCCCCCTCCCACCTCAAAAGAAAAAAGACCACCCCTGGACCAACAAGGACACACAGCCAGTGCTTGATCACACAGAAGAACACACACAAACTCAAACACAGGCACACAAATATATTTTTTTATACTGAGAAAGGCAGTGTCTTTTCAGCGTGATAGCACCATAGGTAACACGTTATATTTGGGTCTATATTTAACTGCATAAAGGTGATCAGGGCTTTGTCGCATTCATTTTCCTTCAGTGCATAATTAAACCTAATTAAACTGTAAGCTGGAATTTCAGCTTTTCCATATGAACAGGTTGGATGAGAAGCACACACACATCACGGTCCTTTCGTCATATGTAAAGATAATCCAGTGAACAGTCTTGCTTTTATTTGGCCTGCTAAGTGAATCTATACACAAGTGTTCATTGTTTCAGTTTTTGATCATTTCCCGCAAAAGAGGGTTAAATGTTACTTTACTTACCAACGCGGATAAATTATCCTTAACTGGAAAAAACAGCTCCCCTTATTAAATGTGAGTGTCATTCAATAAAAAAGTTGGTTGTTCTTCTAATTAAGGACTGATTTATCCAGGATATACTGCATGGTTAATTAGATTACATTTGAAGGAGGAGGCGAGAACACTCACAAACACAGAGCAAACACAAGGACATTAGCGTGAAACATGAAGGGCCGGGGTAACAGAGGAAGAGACTTCCTCTGGGGAACTGAACGCGGAGCTAAACGCAGAGGAGCACCAGCATCATCTACTCACGGCCCTCAGGTTATTCACCGTGTCTCTGTCCTAGATTTTTTCTTTTGTTTTGCATTTATTTTTAACAGGGATTGTGTTTAAATGTGTTTTTCTGGCAGGAACGTGGGGGGGAACACTATTTTTTTTTTCATATATCTCAGATAGTTGAGATTTTAAAAGATTTACGATATCTCAGTTGGTCCTCCACTCCAGCTGAGGGCGCTGCACTGTGCTTCACCATCATCTGCTATTCCAAAATACTGGATAACAACAGCAATAATAATAATAATAATAATAATAATAATAAATGCAGTCGTATAGAAAAAGAAAGCTTTGTGATTAAGAAGATTTTGTATTGCATGAAAAGGAAAGCAGTGATGTAGTATTTGTGAAGCTGTGTGTGTGTGTGTGTGTGTGTGGGTGTGTGTGTGTGTGTGTGTGTGTGTGTGCGGGTGTGTGTGTGTGTGTGTGCGGGTGTGTGTGTGTGCATGTGTGTGTGTGTGTGTGCGTGTGTGTGTGTGTATGTGTGTGTGTGCGGGTGTGTGTGTGTGCGTGTGTGTGTGTGTGTGTGTGTGCGTGTGCGGGTGTGTGTGTGCGTGTGTGTGTGTGTGTGCGGGTGTGTGTGTGTGTGTGCGGGTGTGTGTGTGTGTGTGCGTGTGCGGGTGTGTGTAAGTGTGTGTGTATGTGCGGGTGTGTGTGCAGGTGTGTGTGTGTGTGTGCGTGTGTGTGTGCGTGTGGGTGTGCGTGTGTGTGTGTGTGTGTGCGGGTGTATGTGTGCGTGTGTGTGTGTGTGTGCGGGTGTGTGTGTGTGTGTGCGTGTGTGTGTGTGCGCACATTTCCACATGAGACTGTAGCTACTGACAGCTCAGGCGTTTACCTGTATTGTGCAGTAATGCATGCAAGAAAGGCTACATTTTCCCAGCACTCGTCTACACAGCGCAGAAAGGCATTGTCTGCCGTGTGAAAGGGCAGAAATACAGGATGTAGTTTAAAGAGAGAAAAGGGGTTCAAGAGGGGAGAGGGGAGAGGGTGGCGCGGTAATTTTAGGGACGGAAATCGCAAGGTAATGTCCCTCGATGGGTGGCGGCCATTAACTTTCAGATAATCGCCTCATCTCGACCTCCGCTACACCCCCCCCCACCCCCACCTCCCCACCCCTCTCTCCACCATCTCTGGCAATTTGTGTGTTATGTGCCAGGGCACAGAGTGGCACCACATCTCACCAAAGAAAGGACACTTAATCAGCAATCAAGATTGAATTTGTGTTAATTTCTGCAGGTGCTTTTTTTTTAGGCCCGCTGATGGGGAGGAGGATGAAACCCTGTGCTATCATTAGCTCTCTTGTTTTAATTTATTTCTTTATTTATTCACATTTTTGTGCTTCAGCATTTAAGAGCCAGATGTTCAGAGGTGAGGTGATCAGAACAGCAAGCCCCCAGGGGTTGGTTACCATAGCAGTTAACGTACTTGCTTCCTTCCCCATTTCCGCCGGGAGGGAGAGGGAGGGGGGGGGAGGGCTCGCGCCTCTGATTCTGCTCAAATTCATCTCACCCCCCCCCTCACACCCCCGTCTCCCTCTCTGTGAGTTTACAGAAAACATGCAGGAAATGGCATTTTGTTTGTCTCTTGGTTAAATGTTTAGTATTGCTCTCTGATGCCAATGTAATCGGTCTCATTTTCCCAGTCTCTGAAATGTCATTTTAAAAAAAGGGCTGCGTTTGTGTCTGTGTGTGTGTGTGTGTGTGGGTGCATGCTTGCAGGCGTGTGCGTTTGTGTGTGTGTCTGTGTGTGTGTGTGTGTATATGTTTGTGTGTGTGTGTGTGTGGGTGCATGCTTGCAGGCGTGTGTGTGTGCGTGTATGTGTATATGTGTGTGTGTGTGTGTGTGTGTGTGTGTGGGTGCATGCTTGCAGGCGTGTGCGTTTCTGTGTGTGTCTGTGTGTGTGTGTGTGTATATGTTTGTGTGTGTGGGTGCATGCTTGCAGGTGTGTGTGTGGGTGTATGCTTGCAGGCGTGTGTGTGTGCGTGTATGTGTATATGCGTGTGTGTGTGTGTGTGTGTGTGGGTGTATGCTTGCAGGCGTGTGTGTGTTGGTGCATGCTTGCAGGCGTGTGTGTGTGCGTGTATGTTTGTGTGTGTGTGTGTGTGTGTGTTTGTGTGTGTGTGTGTGTGTGGGTGTATGCTTGCAGGTGTGTGTGTGTGTGTGTGTATGTGTAGGCATGTGTGTGCATGCTTGACAAAGTTGAAACAGCCACTAGTCACAGGAACAGTAGCCCCATATCCAGCAATACTGAGGAAGGGGATATTGTGAAGATAAAAAGCAGGAATGGAAAGTCAAAAACAGCAGGCGGACACACACACACACACACACACACAGACTAGCCTCATGTAGCTAGCGCTCTTGTGTATTTTCCCTGTGTATCTTTTGTGCTGGTTATGCTATGATTTGAACGTATTACACATCTGTCAGCAGAGATGAGCCGCTCCATCTTTGCTCTGGTGTCGTTTGTCTTCTTCCCCTATTCATCCTCTCATTATTCCTTCAATCACGGAGTAAACACTGTTTATTTTTATCCTCCGTGCTGCGCTGTTCTTCAGCAGGCCTGTGGGGGACCGCTGGTGTCTCAGGAACATAAAGGTGCGTCTCTTGCCTCCAGTGTTTGTGAAAATGAAAAAAGAGAAATATGTGCATACAGTATGAACAATGAGCTCCATATGTATTGGGACAAAGGCATACTTTCTTTTCTTGAAAATTAGATTTGGAATTTAAAAAATTCATGTGTGGTGTGCAGATTAAAGAGTATTTTTATACATTTTGGCTTCACTATGTAGAAATGACAGCACTTTTTACCCATACAAATTGAACCATTTATTGTCAATGTTACCGATTTATTTGACCATTTTTGTCATTGATACCCTGGAAATGGAACATACCATTTCCATGTAACTTTGAAATGTGTCTGTTTGCCAGACTCTGCTTGGTAGCAACATTACCTGCATATATTTGAGGGAGGGGCTTCTCTCTTCACTGACCCATATCTTGGTCACCTGTGCTCTTTATTCCCAAACACACTAGCAATGTCTGACCTAAGATCCTGGTAAGAATAGAGGGATGGTAATATTTTAGCCTGAGTTACTTGTGAGAGGAACATGAATGTGGTGTTTCACTCGAGGCCCTGGTTAGAATATGGTGAATGTGATTTGACTCAAGCTGAAACCATGCAAATAGTGGAGGGGGTTTTGTAATGGCAACTTTAAAACCTAAAAAAAAAAAAAACATATAAAAAATTTCGAAAACGAAAGTCAAGTGTAAACAGAGGAACAAACTGCTTTCTACTAAAAGCCCAGTATCATCTTTCCATTGTGCATACACAATGAACACCATTGCTGTGAGCTCCAACCCAGGTTCTGGACCACGGTATTAGCCAAAGGTTAAGCACAAAACAAAACCGACATTTCACATTGTACAAAGTAATCGAGATAAAGGGTACGGTTTGAGGGTCAGGGTTGCTTCCCTGCTTGAATTATGTTAAACAGACAGATCCCCATCATGGTTATTAATTTGTGTTAGCTTAGCCCCTTGGCTTATCTCTTTCTTCACCCCTCCCTCCGACCACAGTATGTGTTTGTGATTAGACTAATATTTAGCAAACAAGATACTGTACATTGGATGGGGCTTTGGGTGGGTGGGGGTTTGGGGAGGGGTGTTGTTTGGGCAGAGGTGGTAATTCTTTGCGGAGGCAAAGAGTTAATAGCATTAGCACGTTAGCACGTTTTTTTGCTCTCGTTTTGGATATGGACGTGCCCCCCCGTAGCTGAAAATAAAGGGATTGTTTGGCTGCGCTGTGGGTTTCTGAGGTGGAGCGAGAGGGAATATATTACTTTGATTGAGAAAGGGGGTACTGAGGCACTCTGTGTGTTAGATAGATGGATAGCATTATGCCGTATAATTATGATCTTTTAATTTGTAGCTATTGACCCGGGCCTGTTATTATCCATTGTCACTTCTAATGATGTATCTCCGCGCGATTAAAGGGCGATGTCCGGCTGATCACCACGGTTACCTCAGCAGTTATTTATAGATTATGTCAGAGCCGTAATAAACATAAAACGCTGTTAATGTGCAGCTAATGAAATCTGGACACGAGCAACTTTATGAATTGGCATAATTCATTTGGGTGTTTCAATAGAGCTCCCGTGTTTCTCGTCATAATTCAAAATCTTAGCAGGGTTCAACGGTTAGGTGGTAGACTAATTTGCTAGAAAAAAAAAAAGTCAATGGGTTTCTTTGCATCTCCAGTCTTCATGGGCGGCATGCCTGATTGCATTAGAGTTATACAAAGCAGCGCTCATAAATATATTTATTAAGCTTAATATTCTTGGAGAAGACGGGACAGATGTTATCTCCACAGAAAATGTATCATTAATCTCTTTATATCTATTGAGTTTGAGGGGGGAAAGTAAAGATAACAGCTCTTGACTGTGCGGGGTTGAGAACAGGGGGAGAGAGAGAGAGAGAGAGAGAGAGATAGAGAGTGCAGAGCTATCGCCTCCTTCTTGTGGCGGCACGCTGCTTCGCTTCAAATTTTCACGAGTTTATCGAGCAGAAAACTCAAAGATAATCAAAGATAATCATTTCTCAGCAGCCTCGTGCTTTCTCTCTGATTGCGGCGAGGAAAGGCAAATAGTGAAATATACTTACATATTCTACAGATAAATGTAATTTTGCGTCGAACGCGGAGGGTTACGTAAGTTATGCAGGGGGGAAGATATGCAGGGAGCGAGGGAGATAAATGTGAAACTTTTTTTAACAGAGAATGTGCTAGAATCGTGGTCAGGCTGCAGCTCCACGGAGCTCCTCAGGTTCTTCCACGCACACAGCCCTTTCCATCAGCACAGGCCTGATATATTCAGGCAGACAGTCTTCTTATCCTTCCGTTTTTTTTTAGTTGCTATTTTTACTACCTCAAACTGAAGTGTGCTCCTATGGTTTTTTGTCTCTTAGGTTTCTCTTGTGTGTTAAAGTACAGCACAGTTCAGCCATGGTAGCTGGGGACACTAAACGGGCACACAACACACTCTGACCCTTTTGTATTTAACATTTTAATTAGCTGAAACATAATACGGATCTCATTCTTAATACTAGTTACTAGTTACAAAACAATTTTCCGTTTTCTTTCTTCCTTCCTTTGTGCCGATGCGAGCGGAATAGAAAAATAGCAAAAACTAAAACTTTCTGGAAAATAAACCTGAAATGACGTTCCAAACCCATCGACAAAGTTTGATTTAGGTCAGCACAGTTGATGTAGTGTACTGTGTGTAAGCTAAAGCTACTCTTGTGAGCTGTCAGTTCGTTTAAGAGAAGAGTTTATGTAGAATGAGAATACAGTACGTGCTGTGAAAAAGCCTTATCGTGTTGTCCAGCACTGTTTCATTCACAGGTGTTTACTGTAGCCATAACCTCCCGCCAGGAAGCAGTAAAGAATCTCAATCGACACTACTTAAGGCTATCCAGCCCGGCCAATCGCTGGGCTCTCTGTGGTTTCATTTTGGCTCTGCTGTTTCATAATGAGCTGACACATAACATGGACCAGTGTCAACTGGACTGGATGATCCATTTGGCTGTCTGTTTTGCTCTACCTGACGGCTTCAGTAAAGATTTTTATTGTTGTTGCTGTAAACTGTAGTAGCTTTCTATGGTTGCTGTAAACTGTAGTAGCTTTCTATGGTCTCACCTTGATACATTAAATACATAATTAATTTTAAAAACTTTTGCTCTCTCTTTCTCCCTATTGCTACATATTTTAAAGTCTTACACCAATACATTATCCAGCAATAATTACTGTATTCCTGAAAACTTTATAATATTTTAAATTTTAAGGTTGCAGCAGAACAAAACAAAACAAAAAAAAAGCTTAAGTGTGGGGCTGATTTGACCTAATCATAAAAAACCCCCAAAAAACTTCCTGTTGTAAATGCAAAAAGACGGATACTATTTACAGTGAGGAACTCTAATCTGTAAGCTACTCTGTGCATTAATTAATTTATGCATTTACAATTTGTTCATGAAAACAAAACGGATTACGTGTAAATTTATGTGCCTCCTGTAGCCTTTCCCCCATCGACACACACACACAAAAATACACACGTACATGTACACAAACACTCACACACACACACACACACACACACACACACACACACACGCATACACAGGATCTCACTCTCACACACTAACACAAACATGTGCACACATTCATGCATACGCAGGCTCTCTCTCCCACACTTTCACACACACACACACACACACACACACACATGCACAGGCTCTCTCCCACACTCTCTCTCACACACACATGCATACACAGGCTCACACACACAGACATGCATAAACAGGCTCTCTCTCACACACACACACACACACACATGCATACACAGGCTCACACACACAGACACACGCATACACAGGCTCTCTCTCACACACACACCCCACACACACACACACACACCCGCGGCCCAGGTCTGCTGGAGCTGTGTGTGTAAATGAGGCATGTAGCCGTGTGCTGAGGACAGGGTGGGCAGGCTGTAGGAAGCGTGTGTTTGTGTGTGCAAAGCTCTCCCCGACAGCTTGCCATCTCCTTGCTTTATTCAGCTTCAGCGCCACAAATCCTCCTGACTCTCCCCATGCCTCCCCTTCTCTCCTCTTCTCTCCCCCAGGCTACAGTCCTGTATAGAGCAGATGTTATCCAGTAAAGGCCATGAATGTTTAATCATTTCTGTTATTGAAGGAGTTTTTTTATTGTTTGTTTGTTGGTGTGTGTGTGCCTGTGTCCACGCATGCATGTGTGTGTGCATGTGTGTGTGTGTGTGTGCGCTCACTTGCCTGAGTGTGTGCTCACTTGCCTGTGTGTATGTGTGTGTGTGTATGCAGTGTGTGCGCACTTTCCTGAGTGTGTGTGTATCGAAAGGAGATCAACCTTACACTGCTTCAGTAGTGGCAGGGCTGGTATAGGAGTATGTTTCAAATATGACATGTAAAGATGGCCATCACAGAGCAGGCTGTATCCTCACTGATGTTCGGCCTGAGGATCCTCTAAATGTGTGCACAAAATCCAGGTGCATTCAGTCATGCTTCTGCCTCAACTGCAACCAACATCTATAACCCTGATATGAGGATTAAGACCATGATAATTTAGTATTGGGGTTTTACAAAAGAAAGTTCCAAATGAAAGTGAAACCTTGAATTGTTTTATCATTTTCAAAAATATGAGGATATATTAAAGCACATTTGGCGTTCTAATAATAATACTAATTACAATATGCCTTAAAATAAAACTAGCAGTATAAAAGGCAGGATTATCCATACAGCATATATATATAATGTAAGGATATAATGTAGTGTTTTACATCGGTGGTTGTTGTGATGCTCCATAAGATGTCAATTGGATGTAATTCCAATTTGTTTTTATAGTAGATGTATTATAAATAGCCTTTATTATTCTGGAAAATAAATTATTTCTCAGATACTGTATCATTGTGTGTGCGTGCATATACTTCTGTGTTTCTATCAGGGCATTATTTTCATATTTTAAATTAGAAGTGTGTCTGTCAGAGTTACTCAATTACCTGCATTTAATAGTGAGCTGGTTTCCTCTCAGAGGACAAGATGGAGTCAATGCGTCTTCTTCCCAGAATTTACCAATCCAGGACTCTTTTTCTAAACTAAATTTTTATGGTATTTGAACTGACAGCTGAATCTGATAATTAGGGAGCATGAAGCGGCCTTTGATTGGCATTGTAATTGGATTGTCATTTGGCTGAAAACCTATTATCTTTGGATCATACCCCATGAAATTTGTTGGAAAAACTTTGCAGCCGGTCATTAAAGCGGCCATCTTGGCTTGCAAATTGGGTTTAACCGAGTGGGATTCTGCACCGCTGGGGCGCCCGTCTCGGTGAATCGCGAAATACAATTGCATTGGTATTGATTAATGATATTAACATTGCAGGTATCTCTTACGGCACACGGCGTTATAGCCCATTGCTCCTGGCTACCGCTGTTTTGCGCGGGGAGGGAGAGATGAGGAGAGAACAACAGAGTGAGATAATGAAAGTGCGGGAAGAAGAAAGAGAGAGAAAATGAAGGGAGAAGAGAAGTGTGTGTGTTTTTTTTTCCTTTTCTTGCGGTTGTCCACAGACCGTATTCAGATGTATTAAATTGAATTACTGGCTCGTTCACTCAAACGCACACACATGGGCGTTTGTGGAACTGTGTGCCCTTTGGCAGACGTACAGGGCTCTTGTCTTCTCCTATAGTTGCTTGTTTGCTAGCTTTTTCTAAATAATTCATCTTTACTCAATGGAAAACATCTGAGTTTTGTGTTAAAAAATATAACCTTAATAAGTGCATCTTGCGCCCAGTTTTACCTCATTGAGGATTTGCAAATTGTCCAAAGCAGCAACAATTTCTCTGCAGAAATGTGGAATGTCCACAACATGGACTTACACGCTGACTTCCTGAACAAGTGGGTTTGTTTTCTTCTCAAGCAACAACATAAACCTGGACATTTAATGCTGCCTCTTGATTATTGCAGGTGCTTGCAGGCTAACATCTGTGTGGCATTAAAGTGAGGAGTCTCCTCTCCATTAAATAAATGTGACTCCATTTTATCAGCAATTCTTGCGCACATTTTCATAAAGAATATTGTTGGTCACTCGGGGAAAGCAGGCACCTGTTGTAGGCAGTTATAACGGTGAGATACTGTATGCATTATTTTCTCGTTTTCTGACAAAAAATATGCACACACACTTGCATGTACTGATTCCCCAAACGACAGCAACATTCTGCACTAGGTGGGTGTGTGGATCGGTGTGTGCATGCATGTAGCACGTGTGTGTGTGTACGTGTGCATGTGTGTGTGTGTGTGTGTGTGTGTGCATGTTTTTGTGCGTGCGTGTGTGTACGGTAGGTCTGTGTGCATATTGTGTGTGTGCGCATGGTTCTGTGTGTGTGTGTGTGTTCAGTATGTCTGTGTGTGCGTATTGCGTGTTTCTGTTTACTTAGTGTATCCTTCCATGTGTGGTTTGCCTGCTTGCTTATGCATACATGCATATGTGTCTTTATGTGTTTATTAGTGTATATGCACCTGTATGTTTATATGCAGGACGCTCTCCCTTCCTGTAGATGGTTGTAAAATATACATTTACAGCACTGAAGCCCCCCTCTCCCAGGCCCCGCCCCAGGGAGGTCTGTGTGATGAGCAGCTATCTCCTTCTAATAAGATGAACCGGTGTAAAAGGCATCCCACGGTGAAAATGATTATTTTCCATAAACTTACCAAAATGTAGATGCTGAGGACTGGCACTGAGAGAGGAGATGTTGTACTGCTCATTTGGGAGTGCGGGGGAGCGACCTACTGCGTCTGCACTCCCGGGACGGTGCGTTTAACGCACGTTTCCGACGCCCGCTCAAAACTAGTCCAGGAAGTGCAGCGGTAGCTCACCTTTGAGACTGCGTATTTTCTGTTAGGTTTTAGTCATTTAGAGGACTCCTATCCCGGTGATTTTACGCAGCGAACGTTTTTAACATTAGGTGCTTTCGTAGGGCGGGGCGTGCGCCGGAGTCGTTTAGATTAAGTACCGCGCAGAAGGGGACAGGGGCAAAGCCCTGTCTGGGAATGAAACCGGCAACCTCTCCGTTAGCGTCCCTGCTCCCTCGCCGCCAGGCTACCCTGCCACCCACGATTTCTGACATTATCTTCTGCGAATGAGCCGGGGTGTTTGCATACTAGACACGAAGGTCTTCGATAAGAAAATAAAGTGTTTTCAAATTGTGCTAACGTTATTTTGCTGCCGTGTAGCAGTGTTGAGGCCAGGGAAAGGTGATTTGGAATTATTATTTAAACGCAAAATAACATTGCATTCACATGGAATGCATTATGGTTCAGAAGGATAAGGCAAAAGAGGAAAATGTGACTCTGGATGTTGATTTTTTTTTTTTTGTGAGTGTTTGCTTACCTTGGCAAAGGTGGGACTGCATGGCTCAACTAATTGATTTCTGATTTAAGAAAACACACACCCCACACACACACACACACACACACACACATACACACACACACACACACACACACACATACACACACACCCCACACACACACACACACACACACACACACACACACACATACATACACACACCACACACCCCACACGCACACACACACACACACACACACACACACACACACACACATACACACACACACCCCACACGCACACAAACACACACACACAAACACACACACATACACACACACCCCACACACACAAACACACACACGTACACACACACCCCACACGCACACACACACACACACCCCACACGCACACACACACACACACACACACACACACGCGTGAAGCGAGGAGCAGCATAACAGCCGATGGGCATCTGAAGCGTATTTCCGTCAGGCGGAGATCACGCTGATGAACCTGAGCTCAAACTCTGCCTATGGAAATACGCAGCACAACAGACGAGACGTGGTAATGAAATGTGCTCTCCCTTCTCCTCTCCTCCTCGTGCTTTACAGGAGCCGCAGCACGGAGGAGGTCTTATTTCTGCAGCCCAACACAATTCAATTCTGCCCCAGTCCTCCCGTGCAAGCACTGTTGATCACTATGTATCAGCTGCCATCGTATTTGCATTCTTTGGACGCATCATTATTCACAACATTTGATGTCCATAAAACACATTAGAACCATTTCCTTGAGCAAAATATTATTGGCCTGGCATTGTAGACATCATTTGTGTACCCAAATTGTAAAATGTAAATTGATATGTAAGAAAATGGCCCATTAACTTTTTCATTAATGGTTATAATGCATTCTGTGTGTCGTCTGTGTCAGGATTGGGTTTTTTTCCATTCGAGACGCAGGCACGCGCAGATGTGCGGCCAGTCGCCCAAGCGCACACCTTATCCATGATATATTCTTGCAGAACGTCGTGCGGATTGATGACATTTTTATCGCTCGCTTTTTTATTGATGACGATATTGGTCAAATTACAAAATGGAGGACGGATTCTGCATATGCAAACGGGAAGGGGCAGACGACGCCCTGCTCGGATCTGAGATATCATAAGCGAGTCTTTCACTTCCGAATTATTACAAAAATACAACACACTAGCAACAACAACAATGATAATAATGATAGCAACAATAATTATAATAGTAATAAAATATCAACACTGTCCTTAAAAACAGTAAAGGTACTGTAGTGGATGTAAGTACCCCACTCTGCGGAGTACATAAAAAATAATAAAATATCGCTAAATATTATGCTGAAAAATCAAATAGGTGCATGGAAGTATGCCCATCCATAAAGCTCATTTTTCCCCCCAGTGTTGTGGTGCCAAACAGCCCTGTTTTTCACAGAGCCGTAAATTCCAGCACGCTGAGGTAATTAATAGTAATAAGCTTCTCGGGCACCGGTATTGATTTCCGGCGCTTTCTTTTGAAAGTACGCGCCGTATTAAAAGACTCTGTGGCCTCCTCTGCAGTTTGTACCTGCGATGAAAAATTCTTGCCACAAGCCTCTCAGGAATTATACCTTTCAATAGAGATTTGCATAACATTAATGCTTCCGTTGCCGCCGTTTCTTTTAATGCACTTAACAGAGGCCCTTAATATCCCGAGCTCCTGGTAATTCTGATCTAAAGTGGTGCTGTATCCACTTCTCTGCACTTCCGCGCACTCACCGCGAGCGGACCCGTCGCGGGCGGGGACATTGTAGCGGGCCTCTATTCCTGGAGCCTGCCGCGGCGCGGCACAATTAGAGCTGAGTGCGGTGGATGGTGGGCATCAGCCTCCGTTTGGGCCTGTTCTCCCGGCCCTCCCCGCCCCGCCTGCTCAGTCAAAGCGTGGGGGCCTTATTCACCCGACGGATGCACAGGATCACTCTTCAGTCCGGCAGTCAAATATTCTAACTCCCGTGTGTGTGTGCGCACGTGTCTGTGTATGTGTTTGAGCATGTGTGTGCACGTGTGTGTGTGTGTGTGTGTGTGCGCACATGTCTGTGTATGTGTGTGAGCGTGTGTGTGCACGTGTGTGTGTGTGTGTGTGTGTGTGTGTGTGTGCGCACGTGTCTGTGTATGTGTGTGAGTGTGTGTGTGCACGTGTGTGTGTGTGTGTGTGTGTGTATGTGTGTGTGCACAGGTGTATGCTTGTGCGTGTGTATTTGTGCATGTGTGTGCATGTGTGTACGCATGTGTGTGTATTTGTCTATGTATGTGCGTGTGTGTGTACACGTGTGTATGTTCACGGGTGTATGCATGTGTGTGTGCAGGTGTGTGTGCGCGTGCATGTGTGCACATGTGTGTGTGCACGTGTGTATTTCAGTTTTTTTATTTACATGTACATGCATGTGTGTGTGCATGTGTGTGCATGTGTGTATGTGTGCCCTATGTGACATGTCCTTGTGCATACTGCTTTTGTACCTTTATTTTTAACTCCTGAATAACCTTGATCAAAAGTGTAAAGATAGAGGTGAGAGATGTTTTTAAATCCTTGAGACGCATTCTATTCTGCAGACAAATTTCCGAAGCAATATTTATTCCGGGGTTGCATCCGGTGACGGGTAATTAATACTTAAATAAATAACTAAGCAAAAAAAAATAATAAATCTGATGCATATCTGGGAAAATGACAAAACAACTTCTCAGAAAGACAAGTTTCAGCGCGTGAGTTACCGTTGACTTAGTAACAGCCTCAGTTACTCATTCCAGCCAGGCTCTACATTGATCGATTTTCTTTAATTTTCTGCTGCATCCTGAAAGAAAGGGTGGAGAAAAAAACAAATAAATAAAAGAGAGAGGCTATCAGTAACCTATCCTTTCATCTCAGCAGGGGCCAGTCAGACCCGTGTCGCTTACATTTACTGCTGAGGAGCAGGACGGTAACAAAAAGGCAACATATAATGTGGACATTTCATGCATAATCTGTAATATGAGATATGTATTAATAGGGAAATTATTGTGCATTCAATTATTTAGAAATGCCTTCCAGAGATGTTTTGATTCGCCGGGATTCAGATAGCGTCTCCCCAGCAGGGAGCTTCTTGAGTGATGAATAACCTAATCTCCTAATCTCAAAATGGGCACCGTTCAGCGCTCACACGGCAGAGTGGCCAATAAAATTAAAGTGCCAGCACCAACCGACGAGGGGGGGGGGGGGGGGGGGAATGAAGAAATACCAAATGGATAAACAAACAGAATAATAAAACAGACGGCTCGAGAGCGGGGCGGCAGTGCGGCTCCTTTGAATTTGTTTAACAAAAATATAAACCGAAAAAGACGGAAGATCGTGGTGCTCTCTGTTTTACGCGCTCCCTTATGTTGTGCGGTGCGGCTGACGAGGACCGAGCCCGTGTTGCAGTTAGGTTCTCAATGCCACTCAGGCACAAGCTAATGAGATGATATGTAGGCTGCCTACGTGAGCTCCTGTCTCACGGTGGCGTAGCGCTGCCTTGATAAAAGGATAGATAGCCATTTGGCGGCGTGTTTTTAGCATTTAGCGCTAGTGAGGGGACGTTTGCAGGCTCGTGTTGTGTGTTTGTGCTGTGTGCGGAGGGTTTCGGCTCTTTTCTGAGCAGCAGTCCTGCCTCCTCTCTGGCTCCGTTGTGAGGTCAGAGAGGATTTATTACTCCTCTGCATATTCACACAAAGAAGAGCACGGAGACAGGGGGCGGGACCAGGAACAGGAAGTGATAGAAGGGAAGAGACAGGGGGAAGAGGAAGTTACTGGAGGGAGGGGGAGGAGGAGGGATGATAATATAATGGAAGAATATGAGAAAAGAGAAAAGATGCATTCTCTCTGCGCTGTACATTATGAACACGGCTCATTATTGTCGGTTTCTACTGAAAAATTCCAGGATTTTTTTAAAAAGGAACGTTAGGTTTAAACCGATTTCCGACCAAATTTTTTATTTTTTATTGATGTTTTTGGAATTAAAACATTTGAATTTTAAAAAATCATTATAGTTTTGGTTCTCGGGACCATTGTTATTGTTGTTAAATGAGGGTATGGGGCTTTAAGAGTGGGAATCATGGGGGTTGTGGTATTGTTTCTGTTTTGAGTGTTCCGATTGGTCCGTGCGGGTGTGTGAGGCTGCTGGGAAGGGTGAGCGAGTGAGTGGAGGTTTTGGTTGTTGTGTGTGCCTTCTGAAAGAGGGCATGTTCGCAGAGAAAAGATGAGTTGATGTAATTGTCTGCTGCAAATACCTCAAGTCATGAAGTTGGGTGTTAGTCTGAGTGTTTGCTTAAGAGTGAACGGTGCAGATACAGCTAACTAGCCATAATTAGCAGCTTCAGCCCTGGAATTGAAAAGGAATAGTGGTTCAGCTCACCTGTGTCTAAAAAGCTGAGGTCCCCCCCATGCTTGTTTTGTCACAGAATGAATCTTTGTTGCTAAAATAGTGGTATTATAAAATAGTTATAATAGTTAAAATAATAAACGAATTGAACTGTTAGTTGTATCGTTTTTGCTGTTAAAAAGGATTGAATGGAAATAGACTCTGACCATGCCTTAGTATTCCTTAGTATTTTGTATTAGAATGACTTTGTCATTATTATGGCAATGTTAGGCCTATTTCTTGTATGTCGCTGTGCCAACGTCATTAAATCTGCAGTTGAAATAGCAGGCGCAACCTATTCCCATCTCCTGGAATGTGCACTATTATTGTTCCATTTATAAAGCCTACAGTTTAAATAAAGGACAAGTTTAGAATTAAAATAAAAGATTTATCCCTGAAATTGTAATGTTTCTTTTTTATTTTTGTATTTAGTATTTTCCATCCGATTATCACATTAAAAAAAATTTAAAACAAAACCTAAAGATTTCACAGATTTTTTAATAAAAAATAAACTCTGAAAATGATGAGCCTTAAATATAAAGTATGTGTTTATAATCTCTCAAATATATGATGCTGTAGTGTAACCGAGCATACAGTATAGTAGAAAAAAACGTGTAATCTTGTGAAAGACAAAATTACCTTTGTAGTTTTTTTCTAATAATAAATCACTTCTATTTATTATAAACGCATGAGCTCTCTCTCTTTCACTCCCTCTCGGACTCTCTCTTCACCTGAAACTCCGATTTCTATTCTCTTAACACTCTTTCCTGAATGAAAAAAAACCTTAGCTGAAATAAGTAGAATCTTTCTTAAAGAGAAGTCATGACAACAACATGAGTAGTTGTCTTGTGGTTGTAGTTGTCGTGTGGTTACATCTTTCATGGAGTTCCTAAACTTAACAGACTCTTGCTGTGGATCCCGGGCTCAGCTTTACAGTGCAGCACTGGGTCACACACAGTGCACCGCTGGGTCACACAGACAACGCTGGATCAAACACACAGCACACCTCTGGGTCACTCACATACACCGCTGGGTCACACACACACCTCTGGGTCACACACACATACACCGCTGGGTCAAACACACAGCACACCTCTGGGTCAAACACACTGCACAGCGCTGGGTCAAACACACAGCACAGCGCTGGGTCAAACACACACAGCACACCGCTAGGTCAAATCCACTGCACAGCGCTGGGTCACACACACACACACACACACCGCTGGGTCAAACATACACAGCACACCGCTGGGTCACACACACAGCACCACTGGGTCAAACACACAGCAATGGCTGTCAGAGCGCTGTTCCCCCAGTTTTATAACAACCCAGCCCAGGAAAGGAAGCCACTCGAAGACTGGATCCGCCAACGAGCCGCTACCTTGATTGAGACATCTGCAGGAACCAGATGGAGTTTTTGGAAGCCTACTGTTTTTGATGCCTACTGTACCACCAACATTAAAAAAAGCAAAACACTAATTAGTGTGGCTAGGGCAGGGAGTGGACTCATCACTGCTTCACCGACTAGCATTACACTTACACGCGCTGTTGGAAATGACTTTAAGTCAATGTTTCAAACAGTACTACAGTTGCAGAACTTGAAGATTATTCTGCTAAATACCAGGTGCTGTATTACACTAGCATTACAGTATGCCTCGAGGAAGTAACAGTCCTTAAGGTACATGAGCTAGTTTTACAATGCAGTAGCTGGCATGTGTCAGTTTAAAATCCTGTGTGCCTGAGTGCTGTTGTTATGCTGTTGAGCAATGGTCTTCCTCGACAACAAGTTCCTTTCTATAAAGATGTGTAACCCAGTCAAGTAAAAATCTTATTTGAGTCACCCTAAATTCCTGATAACAACAGGTGGTGTCACGTATAACCCATAAAAGTTCTGCCAGCCTTAACTTTACCCCAGTGGACATTTTTGCGGTGAAAAAGAAGTGAAAAGCCATACAGGGTGAAAACCTGCCAACATTTGATTGAAAAGTGAAAGTTTTCTAGCCAATTAGGACACAGCCAGGCTATATCTGGGTAAAACCTGAACTACTATTTGGGTTAACCTCATGTGTTATGTCAAAACGTCTCTCACCCTCGCCCCTGGAGATGTCTAGATCCTCACCGGTGCAGTTCTGTCCCATATAATCAGCTAACACTACAAACAGAAACGCGTGTTTACAACCCGCACTGGTGTCCTGCAGCACTCTGTCACCTTGTACAAAATGGCGGCCTTGTCACTGGTTCACCCCAGTGGCCCGGCGTTCGGTAACAGAGACAGCGTCCTGGCGCTAAAGCTGACTGAAGCTCACAGGCCCGGCCTCTCCCCCGGTCCGAACGGGCGCGCAGAGACGGGACTCGCCGTGCGGGTCTTTAATGTGGAGATCAGTGCGTGGTACACCGTGTGGTTCTGTCCCATCGGACCGGGCCGGGCTGGGGAAACGGATAAATAAAAGATTGGTCTGGAGGCCTTGGAGGAACAGAGCAGCTGGTTTGAGCCCCGGAACCGGTCTTATCAGATTTGGGTTTGTGTATCCCGCTGGGAGGCGCAAAATATCAAAACAGACGGCCCGATATTTCCACAGCGTACAGCGGCTTTGCGGCAGCAGTCGCTGTCCCCGGCCGACAGCGCTCGCGGTCTCCCACGCTCCTCTCCTCGCCCGTCTTATGCATCCAAAGCGCGGTGCGGTATGTAAATGCTATTCCTCTCTGCAAAACGCAGGCGAGCCATGATTTCTAATGAATGGCTGGGAGACCCTCAGGCAGCACTTAAACTTTAAAACATCTATTATTAAGTTGGGGGGAAAAAAATAAAAATAAAAAATAACATTGTCAGGGCCGGTGTTGACCTCGCAGGAATTTCAGACTGTGGCTGCATTTTCTATACCCCCCCCTCTCTCTTTCCCTCTCTCTCTCTCTCTCCCTCTCCCCCCTCACTCTCTCTCTCTCCCCCCCTCTCTCTCTGTCTCTTTCTCCTTCTCTCTCTCTCTCTGTATCTCTCTCTCTCTCTATCTCTCTCCCTCTCTCTCTCTGTATCTCTCTCTCTCTCCCCCCCTCTCTCTCCCTCTCTCTCTCTCTCTCTGTCTCTGGCCCTCTCTCTCTCTCCCTCTCCATTTAAAAAAAGAGCCTGAAGTCACAGTGATGAGTCCTGCTATGGTAACCACAGCATTTTGGCTATTAAGAGATGTTTCTCCACTGGCTGCCTTCCACCTTTTTATGGCTTTCTCTGAATAAAAATTTAAAAGGCCATTAAATGCCATCATCCCCGGCACGGCACTGCCGGTGTCACTTCGCTCGCCGCAAAGTCAAGTATCTTATTTTTATATTAGCGGAGAAAAGGGGATGTAAGTGCCAGGCAGCCAGCGATAGCCGGCCGGTGTAAATCGCTCTCGCTACAAGCCGGCCAAATGAAGCCTCTTACTTTACTTCACCCTGATCCTACCCGCGCGTAAATCTGCCCGCCGAAGCGTTCAACCTTCAGGAGAGCGCCCGCGCTCGCCGCTCGTTAGACCGTGACTCGAATTAGAGAAAATCCAATCGGCTATTCACAAATGGAAAACAGGCCAGGTTCAACTGATAGGTGGTACATACTGCGTTGAGTAGCTCCGCTGCAGAACTGTAGCGTCACTACGGTGGGCAGGGTAGGCGTTTGGATGGGTGGAAATACCGACTAGAGAGCAGGACTGATGAAATTTTAAAAACGGTTTTCCCAACGTAGTACAGTTACAGTGGAATTTATCTTGTGGAGCGGAGAAGCCAAATGGGTCTAGTTCCCCTCCCAAGCTTTCTTGGAGTTCCTCTCTTCCAGACTCCCAAAAGCGGAATGAATCTAAACCGCGCACCACGCAGTCAGATGGTCCATAGCTCTGCTTCTCAGCCCTGGTCCTGGTGAGACGCTGTGTCAGCTGCTTTTTATTTTTCATTTTCAAAGACCTTAAAAAAAAAGTGACTAAAGAGGTGAGTTAGTTGTGTAATCAGCTGCTGCGATTGATAAATGAAGTTGTGCGTAAATGTGTTAAACCTGCAGACCCTGTGGCTCCTCTCTGGGGTTGAGATCCCTCAGTCCATACACACTCAGACATAAAGTGACAGTGGAGGTACAGTACATTTCTGCCCTTCAAGGATCAAAAGTACAGTGATGTTCTCTGTGGGTACAAATGAGTATGTTTTCCAAGCAAAAAAGGTACATATTAATTATTTATCACTGGCTAAGGGTACATACAATTTTATATATGGCATGTAAGTATATTTCTATCGGGTACTGCCCCAGGTACAGTACAAGCATTTGTACGTTTATTTATGAGAGTGCAGCGTGGTTTGGCAAATTTGTACCCATCTTTCCTTTCAATCTTTTTGTGAAAATTGCTCTTTGTATACACTTATCTGCGTGTGTGTGTGTGTGTGTGTGTGTATGTGTGTGTGTGCGTGTTTTTATTTAATTTAGTAAGCCCTCTAACCTCCTCTTTTTGCTCATGGTGGAATTGTAATGGGCGTTTCACTGCCTCTTGCAGTGGGCCTCTTGGACTCTTTGATAGAAGTGGTCTTCAGGGGTTGTCCTGTCCTCAGCCTACCCACAGCTACCTCTGCAGCCTTGGCTGCTGTTGCCTTGGATCTGGTCACGCCACACGTTGTCAGGCTGAATCTATCTGGCGCTCAGCTTGAGAACCGCTAAACACCTCATCAGCCAATCCGCAGATGCAGATTTTGAGTGGCTTGCCCGCCTTTCATATTTCATATTATGTGAAAGCAGAGTATGTATTTTACTTTCATTCAAGCAGTCATTGTTAGTGCTATCAGTCATATTATTCCATGAAGTGGCCATGGCATTTGGATCCTCAGGATTAACCTGATACTTAGGTAGCCACTAAGAGTCATTGTGGATTATTTTCTTAGTGGCAGTGCTGGGTGCATAGCTGCCAACTAGTCTGCCTATTATACACCTAAATATTTTTTCATGTTTCATTCTTAAACAAAATAGGAAGAGAAAAGAAAAACGTGTACTGTATTCAGGTATGTTGTTGATAGCAACCAATTTGAATGCCAATTGCCAATAAAATGTTTTTTATTCACTCTGAAACATTGAAATTAAAACACTGAAATTAATATGATACGACACTACAGAATGCACTCGGGTGGGCTCTCAATGTTTTCAAGAACGTGTCAAATATTTTTTTGTTTGCTGCTTTTTTTTAAATACACTACAACTCGCTTCCTTCCATGAACCGGAAACGTAAAGAGTTCTCAGTGTATTTCAGGAGTGAATGTGTGACATGTTCCAGGTACACTGTTTTTCTTTGATGGCGCTTTGTACCACAAACAGAAACAGACACTAAAATCTCCGCTAATTAAAGCTCTGTAATTATCCGCACAAGCAGTGCACAGGCTGAGTAAGTGTTGCTATTCAATGCTATCTCGCTGGCCTAAGGAGAAACTTTGATCTGTAATGGGCGAGCTTTAATTTTTAATGAAAATCCACAATTAACGTGCTCCATTTTGACACATGGGCTGTGAAGCATAGATATAATTATCTTGTTAATCTTTATAAATAGCATATCCGTCCAGGCGGAAATGTTGTTCAACGTAGAAGAACATGTCAGCAAAGGTATGTTTGAATTTGATCCTGGAGGAGACAGTTTTATTTTATGCAGAATGATTTAACAATACACTATTTTCATGTCAGCTTACGAGTGATGTAGGAATGATGGTCTGTAAGTGTTAATCCATGAACATTGGATTATTGACTACTACTACTTTGTGATAATAATAATAATAATAATAATAATAATAATAATAATAATAGTATTATTAGTAATAATAATAATAATAATAATAATAATATTTATATTAATACAAATAATAGTATTATTATTACTATGAATAATAATAGTAATAATATCATTGTTATTCATAATAATATCATTATTAATAATTATACTAAACAAGTGTAATAATAATACTAATAATAACAATAATAATAATAACAATAATAATAATAATAATAATAATAATAATAATAATAATAATAATAGTAATTTGTCTGCACATTTTTCAGGTTAAGGCTGCGTTAATGTTTTCTAAGATAGTAATGAGTGATGTTTATGGTTATTTTCAGCCCTACATATGGTGAAGTGTTTTCCTTATTTGTCAATAGTAGGCTAGTTCTGCTTGCCTGGTCGATCTGCATGTCCCATAGGGACTAGTGGCCTAGTAAAAGCTCGCCGTTGTCGTTGTTCTACATAATTATAACATGTAGGGCCTTGTTAGCTCATTAATATTTTTTGTGCGTAAAATGCTTTCCTGTTTTTCTAAGCCAAATGTAACACATTTTCCGAGGCTGTGGAGTGGTATTGTGGTCTGATGATGAAACGCAGGAGAATACAGGGCTGCCCGGCTTTAAATGCGCCAGGAACCCAAAGAGGTCTTTTAATACTTCACTCTAACCTTCTGGGGGAAAAAAAAAGTTTCAAAAGATATCGTTCTTCAAGAGAAGAATTTGTGTTTAGATGTTTTATGCTCTCCTCGTGCAGTCCCCCCCTTCCTCCCTCTGTATTTGGGAAAATATTGCTATCCTCTCAAAGCGTAGCTCGCCAGTTAATACATTTTGAACTTGCACGTGGTCCATTTGACCCCTTACCTGCAATTTAAAATGAAAATCTCTGATGATAGAACTGGCGGCTCCCGGTGTGCATCGGGTTGCTTCGTGCACACGCTCTGGGAATGGTCTGGGAACGCCCTGGGAACGCTCTGGGAACGCTCTGTTATAATGTCTTTTCGGAAATGTGCCGTGCAGCTTTCCCAGGTGCGGAATGTGGTCACACATTTGAAGCCGGTTCTGGACCGTGGCCCACATCAGCGGACCTGAGACTAAAAGTTTCTGCTTGTACTTTCATTTGCTCAAGAGGTGATTCTGTGATTTATTATCAATTCTGTAGGTATTGATAGAGCCTGCTAATAGATTTCTCATTTCAAATGTGTTTGGTAGTTAGTGCAGCCTAGTTCCTTTTGTGTTGACGAGGTTGGCAGTGAGACAGTCCTGTCGTTCCAAATGCTTGGCCTGAAGTTTTGCACTTTGCCATGTATTCGGTGTTTGTCTATTAATCCATAGTAATTATATCCCCACTCTTTTTAACATGACTTATACTGTAATTATTTCATTAAAAATACATTTACTGTTTGTCATTGTGTGTGTGCGTGTGTGTGTTTGCATAGGATCACAGTATCACCGGGTTTTTCTGGGACGGAGAGGCTGGAAACGTCACATTTATTCAAACACCTTTCTCACCTTTCCAGAATGTTCCGTGACTCTCCGGCCCTCATTTGCTGAAAGGGTTCCTGCCGTCCCCGCAGAGAGGGTCGTCACAGTGGGGAGGTCGCTCCAGGCTCGGGCTGTAAACCGCTCCGGCACCCAGGCTCCCGGCGCATCTGCAGTCTGTGTTCTCCACGAGATTAAACGTTTTAAAAATAAGTCACTCTTACAAAGATAGCCGCACGACCTGGTGGCCCTGTGCAGACCCGTAATTCACATGGCCTTGGAGTTCAGAACATCCCCGCCGGACTATTTTTACGCCCTGCGTAAGCGTCCCGTTCCGCCGATGGATTAAGCCTCTTCCACACCTGCACCGCCATCCTCTCCCTCCCTTCCGATGGGCTGCATTACTCAGATTAAAATCATTTAATGCCTTTCCTTTTGTTTCGAATGACGTCCGAAGGCCAAAATGGACACCTCTCTCCCCCCCCCCACCCCCCGCCACATCGCCCGATTTCCCCTGTTGAATTAGCATGCTCTGCTTTTCTAAGATGGCCGCCCACAGCAGGGGCGGTAGCATTACTGTTTCCCTGCCTGTTTTTGTTCAGAGTACATTAGTCCTGTGAGGTTTTTTTTTTTTTTTTCTTCCAGCAGATTAAACGGACCTAAAGTGCTATGACCTTTTCATTAACCTTGGCTCCCAAACGTTTCGTTTAATACAATACAGATTCCTAATCTCTGGCTCTAACACATCTCGGCCACTGTATTACTGTCTCATATTGCTTCGGGTTCCCTCTCGCTATTTCACTAATTAAGCCGGGAGTACAACCTCAAGATCTTCTATAAGCTATCATCATTTTAAATTTATTTTGATTGATTTGTGTCAGCTTTAACTATGCTTTCTGCCAGATCGATAAATAAAGATCAATACTTTAATGTTTTCTTCAGAACCTTTATTAAAAAATAGATTGGCTATAAAGAGGGCTGAATTACTGATAGCTCTGCCTACTTCCAATGCATGTCAACTGGAATCTAATTGAACAACATTGAACCATTTGAGATTAGTTTAGGGAGAGCTTGCCAGTGGAGTGGAGAAGAGAAAAGCTCTTCTTATTTATCTGGGAAAAAAGAGACAGCAGGAAAAAAGATAGGAACCGACCAGGATGTGGGAGATGTAGGGCCTCTTTTCCATACATTTCACTTTGACCTATGTATTTAAAAAAATATATATATATTTTGATATTATTCATTAATTTTTTTATGGCAGCAGAGCATTTGTGTATGCTCCGGGCTGACCTCGTACAGTAAGGATCCGGTTGCCGGAATGTATATATCCGAGGATAAAGCCATCTACGGTGTGCTAAGCAAGTGGGACCGGCATTTCATTTGAAGTGGAGTCATATTTTCTCGTTGAGTACGTCTTTGAAAATATGTCATTCAGTCTTTCTGGTCACGGTGAATGTTGAGGAGAGAAGTGGTTGAGAAGAAGTGCTAAGGCATGCCTACAGCCCTCCCGCTGACTGTGTGTTACACGCAAGGACAGGTCTAAGTCTGTTCTTCAGTGGGAGGGTGCAGTACGTGGTACTATAGAACCACTGAGGACAAGGTCGCAGAGTAAAGCTGACTCTTTAGTCAGAGAAACGTTGTCCTCACAGGGTTCGAATCTCATTCATTTTTCCTTTTCCCCCCACACAGAATGTACATTGCTGATAGGAGCCTGGTGTGTGGTGTGTTACTGGTAGGGACCTTCTGTCAGATATACCAGCTTTGGTCCTCAGAAGCTGCCAAATGGTTAGGTGTGGGTTCAGGGGTGAGTGATCGGTGTCAAATAATTCATAAAATGGCCTTAAGATCAAATTGTGTCTTAAATAGCAGCTTACACAGGAGGCCACAAATAAGCACGGATTTATCCAATCCCACTTTGTCATAGATATGATCGCATCTCTCCGTAAAGTTTGTACTAGATATAAGTGAGTTACCTGCTGGTTATGTGGAGGTACTACGTGTATGGAAACTGCTCACAAGCTGTGTGCATGCTTTAAGAACAATAAGATGTAAAAAAATTTGAAATGCAAAGTTATTTAGAAGACAGTTGCTTCTATTGTCCGCATTCCCAAGACCGGGTAATTGTGAAGCGTGTTCATGTTTGAATTTAAGCTAATTTGAGATTTATGTATCACAGGTGCGTAAAGGCAGATATGTACGCCACTTTCAACCAACGTAAGCAACTTTTTTTTCCGTCTCAGTTATTTCTAGAAATCAAAGATAAGCACAAATTAAGATAATGTTTACGTCTAAATCCAAAGGCATTTTTATAAACGAGGCCCATGCACTGCATTGTTCCAGCATACAGTACAGTACAGTAATCTTCACTGCATTGTTCCAGCATACAGTTCAGTATAGTATTCTTCATCACACGTGCCACAGCAGTGCAGATGAATGTGGTTGTTTTTGGATTTTGCTCTGGGACCCATGTCTCTGGGAGAGTCTCCCCTCTCCCCCCACGCTCCCGCGCGGTGGACGGGCCCCTGGACGGGCCGGGCCGGGGCAGGGTGGGGCAGGGTGGGGCGGGAGCCCCCCACAGCTGTGGCGAGGCGGAGGGGGGCAGCTGTGGTCTCTTTCCCAGCCAGGGCCCGGGGGGGGGGGGATGGGAGGGTTAACACAACAGAGTCCCCCGTCCCGAATCTGCCTTTAATAGCTGCAGTTTGACCCCGCCCGCGTGCAGAGCTGTGATTAATTGCACGGGTTGGCTGAGGATGGCGCACTGCCTGCCGACCCACCACTGCCTCCGCTGGACGGGAAGGGAAATGCACCCGGAATCTACAGTTCCTCAGCACCTTATCGACTATTATTGTGTGTGCGTGTGTGTGTGTGTGTGTGTGTGTGTTGGAGGGGAAAGTGTCTACAACTCCAGTGTGTGAGATTGTGTTTGTCTGTGTATGTATATGTGTGTGTGCTTTGATGGAAAGGTGTCCATAGCTCCAGTGTGAGAGATTGTGTGTGTGTGTACGTGTGTGTGTGTGTGTGTATGTATATGTGTGTGTGCTTTGATGGAAAGGTGTCCACAGCTCCAGTGTGAGAGATTGTGTGTGTGTGTGTGTGTGTGTATGTGTACGTGTGTGTGTGTGTATCTGTGTGTACGTGTGTGTGTGCGTGTGTGTTGAGGGAAAGGTGTCCACAGCTCCAGTGTGAGAGATTGTGTGTGTGTGTGTGTGTGTGTGTGTGTATGTGTGTGTACGTGTGTATGTGTGCGTGTGTGTGTACGTGTGTGTGTGCGTGCGTGTGTGTATATGCGTGTGTGTACGTGCGTGTGTGCGTGTGTGCTGAGGGAAAGGTGTCCACAGCTCCAGTGTGAGAGATTGATTTCCCGGGAGAGCGGGGCTGGCTGTGTGGTCAATAAGCAGATGACAGACGTGGCCTGGGACGGCACAGATGCATTAATCTGTCTGCTGACCAGAAATTAGACAGGTTAAGCGCACTGACCCACACAGCCTGCAGGAACACTCACATTTCACTCCAGGATTAAAGCGCTCGTGTTTTATTTTGGGTTCACACGGTGTTATCCTCTATGAAAGTACAGTACACAGAGTACCCGTTTCCCGCTGATTGAGAAAGACTGCATTTTCAATACAGTGAAAGGGTGATTAGGGCGTTTTACATGACACTGGTGACTAGTCTTCTTTCAGTGACCTAAAAAAGAAGGCCCTTTTATGCTTTTTTTTTACCACGAATTTCGCCCATTTGATAATAATTATTTTCCCCGTGCCTTGATGAGAGAAGGCTCCCTAATCAGATCATCCCTCTGTGTTTTTTGCTTCCCTCCTGAATGCTCAGTGTTTCTCTTCCCTCTGTAGCCTCAGGCTAACACCTTTTTTAGGGATAAAACTGCACTTTCTGGATAAAGATGGCAAACAGTCTGACTGCAGCCAGGAAATAGTGAAGATGTCGTGCCAACCAGCATCTCTCTGCGTTGACAACATACTGTACCTTCTCTGTTCCAGGCTTTTTTGTAGATGTGGTGGATTATATGTTTTTAAGATCTGTTCATGCCTTGTTGTTTTTCATTTCTCCTGATTGGAACACTGATTGGAATTATATTTGTTGGCCTATCCTATCATCCCACCAAATATTTTGTCGTCTGTTAGACGTCCAATCAACGTCGGTCATGAAGGTCGATGTGAATTAGTGGTGCAGGATTTAAAGTTATTTTGAAGTTGGTAATTTGATGAGTATGAAAACGGATATTTTATAGGTAGAAAAATGGTTGCGTCATAACTCGACGTCAATGAGTGTTGTGGATGCAATGCAGGTTGACAAATTGTTCAGGAGATTTTTTTTTAACTTCTTTCAGTGTGAAAGTGCAGCCGTGCCTCTTTGTTGCCCTCAGTACACAGCTCACCTGTGCAGTCGCTGCACTGTATACGCAGCTGGGGCATCAACTGCGGGTTGCCAGCTGACCAGGGGAGGCGCTCTTGCACACTGAGACTGTGAAACCCAGCAGGCCTCCTGAAGCCTGTTCAACTCCACCCAGCAGGGCTGGCAGCTACAGTCAGAACTGGCACACTTATTTTATGATTGTTGGACGCTGTAGAAAATTGCTGTTCAAAAGACCGGCGGTTTTGCTGGATACACCACCCAATTGCAAGGAGAAATGCGGTTTCATTACACTTTTGGCATAGCAAAACACCTTTGTGAATCGACAGTTAATCGACGCTATCACAACCTCAGGTGTCACTTACCAGCCACAACCCTGCTAATTACCTTAGGCATTTTATTAAATACAACATTAATAATGCTTTCAGCCATCTCTACTGCCTTCCAAAAGTTAAACTCTCCTTCCCGTGTATTTCTGTACCAACTTTTAACATTTATACAGCAACCAAAACAGATACCTCGTGCGACTATGTATTCACTTGTAATAGGGAAGTGAGAACGACTCTGACTGTTAGCCAGAAGCAAACTGAAGTGTACGGCTCATTGTGTCCCCCGGCAACACGGTGTTGTAAACTGTTGGTTCTGACAGCAGGCAGCTTAGCCAAACCAGTACTGGCAGATTGGTCAGTAAGTGGCGAGACCAACATGCAGGTTTAAATAGGAACAGATTTGTGTACCGCCTGCAGAGCCTGGTTTCACTGTCAATCAAACCCTCGTTGGCCGTTTTAGACCGTGGTGCCCGGGAGTTGTGTCCGTCACAGAGAATCGCCCCCCCCCCCCCCCCCGACACCCCCCTCCCCCCCAGCTCTGACCACAGCCAGAACTGGAGCAGTTCAGCCATGAAGGAAGGAGACTTCAGGGGCCGACTTTAGTGCATTTTGTTGTAATCATGTCCCAGTTGCCTTGTCAGAAATCAATTCGAGTTCAGAGCCGGCTAGCACGCGGAGGTCAAGGCTTCTTCTGCCTAAATATTTTATCTGTAGTACACGGCTGGAGCTTTTAAAGATGCGTGCTGGCCCGCGTTCCCATTTCCCCACAGCTCGGACGTGATTGGCTCTGCCTCTTCGCCCAGGTCAGGGCTGGGTTAAAATCAATTATAATCAATTATTAAGAGTGCTGTGTATCTCGCTAAACTAAAAAAAAAGGAGATGGACTGCAACGAGATCCGAGTTCCACTTTTATTTATTTTCATTTTCATTCTCCACCTGCAAGGATGAAAGAACCTATTCAAGATTATTTTTGTCTTTTCATGTAGGAGGTTAAATGTGACAAAAATATCAATTCGTGTGATCAGGCGGGCGTACATGCCGTGTCTTTGCCCTGGGGTGATTGGGAGTTTGTTGTTATTATACTGACGGGGGAGTTCTGGAATTCTGACTTCACTGTGGATTGTCGAATCGCGAGGGAAGAGGAGGAGCTTGTTGGTATGGCAGCATCTCAGGAGGTGTAGCAGTACATGCGTTCCCTTTCATATGAAAGACTGGGTTCCTGACTGGGATGGGGAGTTAGTGTGGAGCAATGCCTGTTTTGGTTTTGATATTCAGGACCTGTTTGGGTTCTGACATTCAGGGCCTGTTTGGGTTCTGACACACACAGCCTACCCTGAGTGCTGACAGCTTGGCTTTGGTCAGTAAAAGTTTATGGATGTGGCTGCTAGCTGGCTGGCCTGTTTCCCTCCTTGTTGGCATAGCCAG